>NC_092368.1:9849516-9985126 GCF_030848805.1 Temnothorax longispinosus
TATACATATACCAGTCCGTGCCGAACCTTGAATTTTAGAGAATGCATGAACGATGCGACGCCTAGCGGCGTCGATGCGAACTGCCGGTAATACAGTTACCGCGCGGGCGTGATGATGATGCATGTACCACTGGTGGCGCGAACCGCCATATTTACCATTGACGAATTTCCATTACAATTCACACTGAACAACATTGGCTGAAGGTAGAAAAATTTCATACAAATTTTATCCTTCATGAGTCATTGGCAGTTTCCATTACGCCTGTATGGAAAAGATTGTCATTCGAATTTTATCCTTCATAAGTCATTAGCAGTTTCCATTACGCCTGTATGAAAAAAGTTGTCAGTCGATTCTTGCCATTGCGTTTTCATTCATCTTATTGCCACTCAATATTTTCCATTAACTTTTCCATATAATTCGCATTGCAACTGTAGGGCAACCATACATTCCCACTGACCGCCATTGAGCACTCAAGGGCACATTTTCATAAGGGAATAGGAGCTCAATTGCCTTAGGCGATTAGCGCCTGAAAATATGCCTCGGTGTCCCGTAGGGGGTCTCATACATATACCAGTCCGTGCCGAACCTTGAATTTGAGAAAATGCATGAACGATGCGACGCCTAGCGCCGTCGATGCGAACTGCCGGTAATACAGTTACCGCGCGGGCGTGATGATGATGCATGTACCACTGGTGGCGCGAACCGCCACATTTACCATTGACGAATTTCCATTACAATTCACACTGAACAAATTAGCTGAAGGTAGAAAAATTCCATACAAATTTTATCCTTCATGAGTCATTGGCAGTTTCCATTACGCCTGTATGGAAAAAGTTGTCATTCGAATCTTGCCATTGCGTTTCCATTCATCTTATTGCCACTCAATATTTTCCATTAACTTTTCCATATAATTCGCATTGCAACTGTAGGGCAACCATACATTCCCACTGACCGCCATTGAGCACTCAAGGGCACATTTTCATAAGGGAATATCCCGCGAACAAGAAATCTTCGAAACAAAAACCAGACACATTCCACACAAAATCCACCCCTTCCATCCTTTAAACTTTCCTATATAAATCGCGACATCGCGTGACTCCCTCTCTTAGTTCAGCTCCTTTTCAGACAGTTCACCTCTTCATCCCGGTTCATCTCTTCCCTCCGGTTCATCTCTTTAGTTCAATTTACTTCCCTTCTCTTCCATTTTACGAACGGTATCACATTCAAACCCGATCTTGAGTTAAATTAAATTTTGTGCGCGAACTTAAACTCATTGAGCATCGACGAGAACCTATCCACAGGGCCCAAAAAGATCCAGCCAAATTGAACGTAACACATCAACAAGTAGCAAGTCTTATTATCATTATTATTTATCGGCGGACGCGAGGTATTCCTTCTCATTATTTCGGGTTAGCTGATTCATCGGCGGACGCGGGGTATTCCTTCTTATTATTCCGAGTTAGCTAATTGACGTCGGTGGACTCATATTATTTCCTTGTTTTTGCTATCGCGGGTTTTTGGTCGATCGGCGTAGACACTGGATTTGCGGCGGTCGTTGGCGTTGTCGCGGGTCTGGCTGACTTGTCGGCCTTTGGCTCCCAGCGTCTTCGTCGCTGTCGCGGATTCGGCCGGTTCGCTGTCACCTTGAACTCATAGCATTATCTTCGCTATTTCCTCGTTTTTGCTATCGCGGGTTTCTGTGTCGATCGGCGTAGACACTGGATTTGCGGCGGTCGTTGGCGTTGTCGCGGGTCTGGCTGACTTGTCGGCCTTTGACTCCCAGCGTTTTCGTCGCTGTCGCGGATTCGACCGATTCGCTGTCACCTTGAACTCATAGCATTTTCTTCGCTTAAACTAGAAGAGTTTTTTCCCCTCTTTTTCTTTTATTTCAGGCCTCAGTAAAATCCAACATAATAGTTATTTTAAATTAAATGAATTATATTTCCAATAATGTCCTATTAAACGACAATTAAATTGACGGAATCGACGGAAAAATGGAAAAAATCGTTGAAATTTTTGTTTATTATTCGTTTTATGTACGAATTATTGAAAATAAATATTACTGTTCATCTCTGCTTAATACACACATACAGTAGGCAAAGAATGAATATAGTGTAAATTGTACGTGCACATAATATTGTGGTCCTCTCATTGTCCATGGGCGCCACCATGTTGATTGCGAAGAGACGTAGCACTAACAATGTCATCTATAAATGTATCTATAAATGTGATCCTCTCAACGCGGTGTGTTTGATAAAACGTAATTTAAATAAAATAATTTTTAACATGCAAATAAGTCCAGCAAAATTAAAAAAAAAGAAAGAATGATATTACATTACTTATTTATCTCTTAGGATGGTCCATTTCTAACATTTAAATCATATGAATGGAAATATGAGTCTAAATAATCAAAGCATGTAATTTAATTTATAATATGTGTGATGAAAATAAAAATAAATAATAATACATATTTATCTTTAGAATAAAATAAAATCTATAAAATTAGTATACATTGAATATATTATCAGTTTGTGATCACATAATTTAAATTATTACATTTTATTTTTGATTCGGTTTAAGGGGGTATCCTGGTGTAGAGGGTCCAAAAAATCGAATTTTTTTCAAATCGAGCAAAACGAGCTCTTCGAGGAGGCAGAAGGTTTATTATACAGACGTGGAATATAGCAGATTAACGTCAGAGAACGGTAAGTTTCTAAAAATATTTGTTTTTCTGTACCAAAAACTTTAAACGCGTTTTTCTCGAAACCACGTTTTTGAAATTGGTGGGCACGATAACTCAAAAATTATTTGACCAATCAAGTTGGCTCTTGTACGTACATATATAGTTTATTACATTTACTAGGCGATAAACCTCTCAAATTAATAAAATAATTAATTTAAACAATTTTTATTGCATAAATAAAGTTCAATTTTTTGAGTCAAAATTGCATTTTTTTAGTGCCGCCATTTTGTCAATTTTTAATTTTTTTGCGTTTTTTTAGGTTCATCGCTAAACCATGTTTATAAACAATAAATAATCTTTTTGTTTTTTTTTGTTTCAGACGAATACAAAAGGAGCTAGAACGCCCACCGTTTTCCAGTTTTAAAACCGACGCTTGATTTACGCCCTTATAAACCTAATTACACTCGTACAAAAAAATAGGGAACACTTCATGAACCCTAAAAATTAGGCTATTTTTAAACTGCTGTAAGTCGGCGAAAAATTATCGTTAAAAAAAATCTAAAAAAGCATTTTGAAGCTTGAAGTTTCAACTTTAACGCACTTTCGGTAAATTTTTAAAATTTTTTTATTTTCTTTGTTGTACGCCTTAAAAAAGAACACATTGTTTTGTTCCTTAAAATTAACTTATGTTTGACTACTTGAAACTCAAATAAAAAATTTTTTTCAAAAAATTCAATTAACGTTTTATAAACTACATAATTTTACCTACAAAATGCTTTTTTTTTTAATTTTCCTACAATTTTTTTTACCAATTTACACGACTTTGAAGCAAACCCTGTATTTTTTTGAAAAAATGACGTAACTCGATGAAAAATCATCGTAGAACAAACAAAAAAAGCATTTTAAAGTTCAAAATGTCAGCTTTAACGTGGTATCGGTGATTATAAAAAATTTTGGAAAGCCAAAAATGGCTGGAAAGAGTCATCATAATCGCAATGATCACAATGCGTGCTGTAACGCAAATGTAACTGGAGCAGAGTAATAAAAATTCAAATTAAAAAATAATGCATTACTTATTTCTTTACTCATTAATTATTAAAAAAGTAATCCAAAATGAAAAAAATTGGATTAATTATTTAAAAAATAATGCGTAATGAAAAAAATCGCATTAATTTTATTTAAAAAATAATGTGTAATGAATAAAATTACATTGTGTTCGAGATCGCGAATGCTCGAGATTACAAATGTTCTTGAATATTCTTATTCTTAATTAGTCGACAGTGTCATGAGTCACGGCAGAAGTATAACACGGTATTTATCCAGCGGATCGTCGTTTATCTGTTTCGCGCTCGCGTCTTCAGAATTATTCTCCGATGACGAGTCACTCTGATTCTCCGGCACGATCTTTTCGACGTTCGATTTTCTAATATAAACATAACTGGCTATCTGGATCTTCGGTATTTCAGTTCGAGAAGCTTCTATTCTATTTTGATCTTTACTAAGCATTCGTCATCCCTGGCGCGTTCTTTGTCTCGTGAGGGTACCCATAGAACTTACGGCGCGTCGCCATTCAACAGTGTGTCAGTAGGTCAAGATCTGTCATCGGTCGATTTCCGATGCGGATTATCCGACACGACAAGCGGGAAAGTGTCGATAGAGATTTCAGTTAAAACGCCCGCGTTTTCAAGTTCAGTTAAATTCAAATACTTTTCTGAATTATGTTGCTCTTTAATTTCGTCAATATTTTTGGTTGTTAAAATAAACATTGTGTTAGTTCAAGCTTCGGTGTCAGTGGTCTCTCACCCACTATCCCTTCCTCACTCGCACACGCGCGCGAACACATTGATTATTATTTGAAAAGTAATGCTGTTCGTAAGCGGACCGGGAACGCGAGAGAAGGCTCGAGCCGCGAATGACAATGAGACAAGCAGAAAGTTAACGGATAAACGTTTATTCACTATTTACAATTATTTACAAAAAGATGAGAATTCGATTCGCGCGGTAGCAGCAACGAACGAAAAGAGCGAGCGACTCTAACTATATTTACAGTAGCAACTCGAAAAGCAAAGAGCGACTGGCCCCGTGGCCAAGGGCGCTCGTCCTTTTAAACTCTCGGGGGCTTCTCGCATGTTTGATACTTTTCGATAGCTTGTGTTCCAGAGAGAAGTCCCCGAGATATTCGTCGTCGACAATTATAAACAGTGGAGACAAAGCGAACGCGTGCGAACAATTAACTCGGCAACTGCCTTGTCTTCACTGTTTGTACATTCGGTCGTCACGTTGAAAGTCGTGGCGATGAAAACACTTTTGTCTCCCGGCGCTGCCGAAATACTGTTCTTATTTCGACTCCGATATGGATCGGAACGTTTAACCATCTTAAACAAATACGTAATAAAAAAATCGCATTAATTATTTAAAAAGTAATGCGTAATTGAAAACCTTCGTATTGGTTATTGAAAAAATAATCTTTAATGAAACCGTAATGCATTACAAAAAGTAATACATTATTTCGAACTCTGGTTGTGAGTGGACGGCATTGTAAAAAATATAAAGATTTTAAGTCTATTTTGAGTCAAAACAAAGTAAGAAATCAACCTGAGTACGTACATACATGTATGTATTCTTCTTATGCCCTGAGCCATATTGTAAGGAAACATTTCTAGTTAAAATATGTGACAAACTGTTCGACGAGAGAACGTTACCGCATATATAGACAGAAAGGAAGTGAAAGGAGGAAATGGAGAAAGATGGAGACAGAATAGAACTAAAGAGGAGGGAACTTTAGGAAAGAAAGATAATCTTCTGAAAAAAATTCCGTAGCATTTTGTTTGTTTAAAGGAGATGACTGTCGTTTGATGTATATCATATAGGCTCTAATGTTAGTAATGTAAATATTTAGTAATGTTAATTTTTATTTTAAAAATATACATATAACAATTTTATTTTTTTACAAGAAACGTAACCATACATCTAATTTCATAAAAAATTTCATAGAAAAAGATACAGATGAATAAATCAGTATTATAAGAAGTAGTATTCCAGTCAAGATATACAGGATGTTTGATTAACGTAATAAAAAAATTGCATATTCTATATAAAAAATTGAGTCAAAAAGTATTTCACAGTTTTTGGATATTTTTAATATGAAGCGAGATATCGTAAGTTGAAGTTTGAATAATTTCTCAAATAAGCTAAAGTTAGTGCTAGACTATGCGCGATTCGTGATTCGTAATTCGCGGTTCGCCATTCGTATAGATTCGCCGTTTGCCAATGTAGACCCCAGTTACACTATATACAGTTTACTCAGTTTACTTAATTTTTTATACTATATCGAAATTGAAATTTGAACAATATTAGCATTTTATACTCTTCTCTAGACCTTGAACAACATTGAAAAAAATTGTCATAACTAAAGATCAAAAAATCAATGAGTAAGGAGACATTTTTCATTTTTCTTCTCAGAATTTTTTTTACTACACAAAATGTAATACTAAAAAGTAATTAACATACTTTGGAAAAATCTTTATTACGCGATAATGCCTGTCGCTTGTGCATATAAACACGTGCATATAAGATACAGATAACTTTCTCATTCTCTTTAACTTTTACAAGACAGCATATACGTACGTATGCAATTTTGGATACACCTTCCTTCTTAAAGATCTCGGTATCAGCTCCCTGCGGTCAAGATCACTATGTCACTATCTGTCACGACGGTCACTATACTGATAAATCCGACCCGCTAATATTTCGTCTCTTGTAAGATCTAACGCCCATCCTAATTTCGTGACACTTTGATCCTTGCGTGACGCGACCGAAATTCGGAATTAAACGATCGTAGTATTTAACGATGAGAGACCACGGTGTTACGCGATATGTATTTCTAGATTATAACTGACGCGCTGTCCGCGTGAACGCACTGAGCGCACACGTATGCGTATATGCTGTCTCTTTTCAGTGTAGCAACATTGTCATGGAGGGGACCCGGGGGCATATTCTCGAGATGTTCTCAAATGTCATCTATCGAGGCAGTTGTTTAACCGTACGGCGACGATAACGACGTATCTTAATTGTAAAAATTTACATTTCAGACTTTGTGTCGTAATATCTCCGCTCGTAGAGCACGTAGAGGAAAAATAAAAACTCTAAACTCGATCCGTTTGGTCATTATTGAGATCTCTTGTTGAAAAAAACATCTCTGCAACATTTGCATTTGAATATATGGCCGATTCACAGTTAGCTCTTATATTTAATTTTAAATTTGTTGAGAATTTTTATGAAAAAAACTTCTTTTATATCTAAAAAAGAACTCAGAATTGGTGACATAAAAATGATACATTTTTTTGAACTTTTAAGAATCATTTTAGAACAGAATAAATACGGAAAAAGAATTAATTTCATAAATCGAGAATTTAAGGAGGTTCGACTGTTTCCTATATATAGTATAATGTTGTTTTCATGATTAAACAGTGTAAAGCTAGTCTCAGAAATGATTCATAAACAACATGTTATTATTGGGACAGAATAAGCAGAGAAATAGCAATTTTGTCCTATTTTTTTATACCTGATATTGCTTAAATAAATCATTAAAAAAAATTCAACTTAAAAAATTAAAAAACCGTGATTGCAATTCTCGATGTCACAGAAGTGTACCATAAAAATTTCATTTACTTTTACCGTACAGAAGCAAAGATATGTAATATGATATTTACATGGAGAGTATATCTATATGTATACAATTTCTGTAACTTTTAAAGCAAATATCTCAGAAACGGGTCAAACAATCGATCGCAAATTTAACACAGGTTTTTGGGATATATAAATGCACAATCTCTGTAAATTTCAGCTTCATCCCTCTATTTTGACATAAGCGATAAGCGATATACATCCTTAACGAAAGATCCGTTTAGTTACAACTGTTGTGAATTGAAACCTTTCGCCTCAAGATGGCGCGACCAATGAGCGCATGCTTCTATGCGTCATCTTTAGAGTTTGAGTCTACCTATCAGTCGAGTCATAGTTCTAGTAACTTCCAGTATTCAGTGTTCAGTTACACTTTGTTTTGGTCGCACGTTATAAAATCCTCAGTTTTACATTTAAAGAAAAGACAATACGTGTGCCATGATGATTTGTATCGCAAGAAACGGTCTTTATTAAAATAAATATTGTTCGGTTCGGTATATTCTATCCAGCCTGCTTCTTTTACTACATCCACAACAGGTTATGGGCCCAGCACGCAGTCCGCGTAGCGTCATAGTTACTGTTCTGTAGTAAAAGGAAGAATCTACTCGCAAGAAATGGCATCCCTCACGGATCAAAGGGCTCTTGTTGAAAAACTCAGTGATCCAGAAGATTGGGCAAAGTGGAAGTGGCATATGGGACATATATTTCGTGCAAATGCGCTCGAAAGCATTGTCTACGGGACTCGTCCATGTCCGCAACTGGGTGCTGCACCAACCAACAAACAGAAGATCGCGGTCGAAAAGTGGCAAGAAGATAATGCGAAAGCGGCAAGCTACATTGCAAGTGCGTTGAATAAATCTGTCGCAGAACTCGTTTTGACATGTAAAACAGCGAATGAAATATGGATAAAGCTCTGTGCACGTTTTGAACGCAGTTCTACACAACGGTTGAACATGCTCATTGAAATGTTTTTCAAGGCTGAGCGCGAAGAAAGTGATGATATGAGCACTCACATCGCAAAGCTGCAGAAATTATTTGTTGATCTAAACACGGAGCTTGAGAAGAATCGAGAAAATAGGCTGTCTGAACGTATGCTAAACGAAAAAATTCTATCAACTCTCGGAAAGGAATACGCAAATTTCAAAGACGTTTGGGACACGATTCCGTCTGATCAACAGACTCTAAATTTATTGATTGAAAAATTGTGCAATATTGAATTGAGGGACTCTCAGAAAAGTGAAAGCAAGTCTGCGTTCGTTTCAAAGCATAGTGGGAAGCAGGACTCTCACCGTGATAAGCGCACTGGAAAATCTACCAAAGGCGTAAATCGTGCAAAACAGAAGTTTCCCTGTAATAAATGCAACCAGCTTGGTCATTGGGCTGCTGAATGTCCAGAATCGAAAGACAAACTTGACAAACCATCAGCTGACAAAAACAAGGTTGCATTTATGGCGTACGCTTTAGTAGCATCAACGGATGTGAAAAATTTAGAAGATTGGTACTGTGACAGTGGAGCTTCAGTCCATATCATCCCGAACAAACAGAATTTTTCATCGTACAAAGAATTTCCTGTACCAGAAATAATCTCACTCGGAAGACGCCACGTTGTAATGAAGGCCCACAGTCAACGTTAAACTGTACTTCAATGATTCATGGCATGATGCTGAACTCAACAATGTATGGTATGTTCCGGACGCTAGCGCAAATCTGTTCTCCGTAAAAGCGGCTGTTCAAAAGGGTTTCAGTGTGACACTTGATCAGAAGCAAGTCTGTATACGCTCTGTAAAGGATCAAGGCATTCGCGCCACAGGTCATCTTTCAAACAGATTGTACGTACTGAACTTAAAGGTTGTAAAGCCCAAAGAACAAGAACAAGCCAACTTAGCTAGTACCATCGACATGTTGCAAGTGTTCCACGAACGGTTAGCTCATCAAAACAAACGCCATGTCAAAAAAGTTTTAAAGCGCATGAACATTAATGTGACTAGTGCGGACGAAAGTTTTTGTGATGGTTGCGCATTAGGAAAGATGCATCGCCTGCCGTTTGGAAATCGTCCAAATCAGTCAGAAAAGGATGATTTCAGCAAGTTTTGGCGGATCTTCTTCTTAACAAAGAAGAGTGAAGTATGCGGAGTATTGAAACAGTTCCTGAATGAAGCTGAAACTAATGGTCATACTGTGAAACGGCTCCGATCTGACGGCGGGAAGGAGTTTGATAATAAGGATGTCTCCATGCTGCTCAGCAAATATGGAATTGAACAGTTAGTAACCCCAGCGTATACGCCACAGCAAAATGGGTCTGCAGAACGCGAAAACCGCACCATCGTCGAGGCAGCGCGCTCTACGCTAAATCCTAGCAAGCTATCAAGATTTCTGTGGGCAGAGGCATGTAATACGGCTGCCTATATATTAAATCACACTAGAAAAACTAGAGTCGACAACAAAACGCCGTTCGAATTGTGGTTTGGAAAAGGGCTTGAAAGCTTGAATCATCTAAAAATCTTCAGTATAGAATGCTACGTGTATGTTCAAAAGCAGTTTCGATCCAAGTTCGACGATAAAGCACTAAAAAGACACGTAGTCGGCTACGTTAATGAACGAGATGGATACCGAGTGTGGATTCCTTCGCAGAATAAAATTGTATGCACTCATGACGTTCGTTTTAAATCAGAAGTCGTTTGCAACAAGAGCAATGATGTGGTTGAAGTGCCTGTCGAGTATAAGCACTCTTCGAGTCAAACTGAAATGCAGAGCGAAATAGAAGACACCGGAAACACGGAAGAAACATCTGATGAAGATGCCTATGAAGATACCTACAAAGATGGCTATGTGAGCAGCGAAGAATCAGAAGATAAAGTCTCTTCTCCCAGTAATAAGCGTATAAAGAAAAAGCTAGGATGGATGACAAGCGGAGAATATGTATGTCTTGCTCAAGATACAGGCAATCCAAGATCGTACCATGAAGCAATTAAGTCAGAAGATCGAGACTCTTGGTTAGCGGCTATGAAAGAAGAGTTGGACTCCTTGGCTGAAAATAAAACCTGGGTTCTCGTGGATAGGCCTGCTAATGCAAAAGTACTCAAAAAATCGCTGGGTCTTACGCATCAAGGAAGATAATAATGGAGGTGTTTGCTACAAAGCTCGTCTGGTCGCAAAAGAATATGTCCAGAAATCAGGAATCGACTACGACGAAACTTTTAGTCCCGTCGCCAGGTACGACACGGTAAGAACTCTTCTCGCAATCGCTGCTGCGAAGAATATGAGTCTCAGGCAATTTGACGTGAAAACAGCTTTCCTCTACGGTTCTCTTGAGGAGGAAGTTTATCTAGAACAGCCAGAAGATGGAACAGGACGTGTGTGTCTACTAAAAAGAAGCCAATACGGATTGAAGCAAGCTCCACGTCAATGGAATAAGCGCTTCGTTAAATTTATGAAGAAGGCTGGCATGAAAAATAGCAGTGCGGATCCATGTCTGTTCTATCGCAAGCGCAATGGACATTTTCTTTACGTTGCAATATACGTAGATGATGGAATGGTTGTCGGAAGCAGCGACTTCGAAGTTCAGTCGTTTCTTAATCTTCTTCAGCAAGAATTCAAGATTACAATGAGCAATCTAGAGACCTTTCTTGGACTAAATATTGCTCGTCAGAAGGATGGCTCAATCACCATCTCCCAGCAAAGCTACATAGAAAAGATTTTGAGAAAATTTCGAATGGATGAATGCAAGCCTGTGTACACTCCTGTTGGTCGTGAAGAAACTGCGCCAACTGAAAAGGTCGACGATCATATTCCCTACCAGGAAACTGTGGGAAGTTTGATGTACCTGATGACAGCGACACGTCCCGACATTGCATTCGCTGTAAATAAAGCAGCTCGTGCTCTTCATCAACCAACCAGAAGCGATTGGAACGATGTAAAGAAGATCTTCAAATATTTGAAAAAAACTGCAAGCCACGGTATCACCTACAAAGGTCAAGATGGTCTGAAGATATACAGTGACGCCGACTTTGTTGGTGATGTCAAAACGCGACGTTCAACCAGTGGAGTAGTAGCATTGTATTCAGGAAATGCAGTCTCATGGTCAAGTAGACTGCAAAGATTGGTTGCTCTCTCTACAACCAAAGCAGAGATTATGGCAGCTGATGAAGCAGCTAAGGAAGCTATATGGCTGAAACGCCTGATATCTGAATTGCTCAATGAGAGTTGCAAGCCAATTTTGTTTGTTGATAGCGTCAGTGCTGTCAAACTCGCTAAGAATCCCGAATGTCACAAGCGAAGCAAGCACATAGAAGTACGCCACTTCTACGTTCGAGAAAAGTACCTGGAAGGTACCATTGATCTCCAGCATATCAAGGGGAAGCTACAACTGGCCGATATTCTGACGAAGCCTTTAAAGCACGTGCGTTTCGACAGACTGCGTCAGGGCATTGAATGCAGAAGTTTGGAAGAAGTGTTGTGAACTGAAACCTTTCGCCTCAAGATGGCGCGACCAATGAGCGCATGCTTCTATGCGTCATCTTTAGAGTTCGAGTCTACTATCAGTCGAGTCATAGTTGTTCTAGTAACTTCCAGTATTCAGTATTCAGTTACACTTTGTTTTGGTCGCACGTTATAAAGTCCTCAGTTTTACATTTAAAGAAAAGACAATACGTGTGATGATTTGTATCGCAAGAAACGGTCTTCATTAAAATAAATATTGTGCGGTTCGGTATATTCTATCCAGCCTGCTTTTTTTACTACATCCACAACAACAAAAACGTCTCTTTACTTAGCTCCCTGCTTCCCTAAACGATAATATAACCTATTTTTCGATAAATCTCATTGATATTTTTCAAGCAAATATCTCAGAAACGCGACGGTAAATCGTTTTGCAATTTTACACACGGTAAGATTATATACATTCCAAGACTACACAAAAATTTCAAATCTGTAAGTTAGATTTGACCTAATATAGTCGAACCTCCTTAAAAAGGATTCTTTTTTTCTTCTTGCTATTTAGGTTGTATATAACATAACTGCTAGGGCGGCAGTGTGGTCTAGTGGTAGAGCGCCAGACTCGTTATCTGAGGAATCAGGTTCGAGTCCACTAGAGCCATGTAAGCATGGAATGTTTTTCCGATAGCTGCGCCGCTCCGTGCAAGATAGGCTCTTGTGCGGAAAAAACTGGGCTCCGTCTTTCGGAAAGAGACGTTAAGCCGTTGGTCCAAAGGGTTAAAGTGAGAGGAGAAGGATAGTATTGGTAGTAGATTGCGAACCCTAAGGGAATATGCAATAAATTACGAATTTTACAGGAATTATAACATAACTGCTTTTAAATGAGGCATAGATATCTGATATATATGCAGAATCAGATATCATATCTGAGATAAAATTATCATGGCTTTTTATAATCTTGCAGATGTCTCTGATCGTGACATTCTCATGATATCTCGACAAGTGTTGCACAATCAGATATTCTATTATTTAGATATCTTCCAGATATCTTGGTGATATATTTTGCTATGTGGGATGTAATGATCATGACACGCAAATTTTGTGTATACGATACCAAATATAGTGCACATCTGCAATCATAAATACTGACGTTTCGCATTATCATCTGCTTAAACACCGTCCAAACTCATTAACCGGCCAAAAATTGGCGTTTACGATTAACGCCGTTCAACTGATTTGAACTTTCATTAAAAAATTGGTGGAATACAAAATGTCGTTGATCGAAGTTTAAACTCGGTTCTTTGAACCACGCTGAAGGAAACGGGCATTAGGGTATCCCGCACTTCCTCTAAGTAAATATTGTAAACATAAGATCGTATATAAACTTAAATAGAAACCTCGCTGAAATTATTGCTGCACTTACGATTATTAAACAAAACATGGACGTTTTTAAATGGCAAACATGGATATTTTCAATCAAAACGACCAAATATTGCAGGCATTGAATTTTTTTAATTCTTAACATTACTTCTTTTTTCATACCTGAAAGAGCAGTACGTCACGTGCTAAAAATTTGGGTAAATTTACATCAATCAACGAGCGTAGGAGGAGAATAGCTTCGTCTTCGCTGGGATGCTTCAGTTTGAGATTCTGCGCCGCAGAAAGAACGGTTTTGACGGCGCGCATGCCATAATCGTAATGAGACTGCGAAGATAACTGTTCGGAACAAAGCTTGTATGTAGAGACAACCTTCGTAGAGAGCTCACGGGCAGTATCAAAGCCTGATGAGTATAGAAAAATCTCGGCGATCATCGCGTAGTTTGGTACCATCATAGTGACTGTACGGAATAGAACCTTCAAATTATCCGGAAGCTCTGTACGGCCGGCATAACCAGGATTCATTGTGATGCATACGAAAACAGCTGGATTCAGTTTAAGTTCAGTGTTTTCAAAGACGAATATCTCCAATCCGGCACGTACTGCCTATGTAATCATATTCATTTATTAAATCGCTTTAAAGCATTTATATTTGTAATCAAAGAATAACA
The DNA here is from genome assembly GCF_030848805.1 of Temnothorax longispinosus. Classification (NCBI taxonomy): domain Eukaryota; kingdom Metazoa; phylum Arthropoda; class Insecta; order Hymenoptera; family Formicidae; genus Temnothorax; species Temnothorax longispinosus. The sequence continues at coordinate 9,863,365 of NC_092368.1, forward strand.
TTAAAAAACAGATAAGAATCAAAGCACATATGATAATGCATAAATATACACACTTGTGTATTATATAAGGTCTTATTTTATTTTTGACCGTTAAATATCAAGAAATCACAGGGTTTTAGAAAAAAATGTTTCAGACAAAAGTTATTGTAGGGGACATATAATATCATAATCTTGAATTGTCCTTGGGTGACATTTTTTAAGTTCATAAAAAAGTCACCGGATTAAAAAGTTTTTAAAAATAACATTTAAGCGAAAAACATTATATATTGTTCTTCTATAAATAAATTATGCTGTATATTGGATTGTGCTGAATATTTCTCACAAGAAAACCCACGGAAGTGTCCCCCTTCAGTTTTAATAAGCTAATATGTTGTGTTCCAGAATCAGTTTTCTTCTTTCGGGCTGAATATTTCCGAAACTATACAGAATAGAAAAATTTTTCAAAATAGAAATTAAATGGTTTGAAAAGTAGGTTCTACTTTAAAACAGTAACAAAAAATTGTTTATTTTTTAATTTTTCAAAATATTTCCACCATTTAATTTTTTTTTTCAAAATTTCAAAAAAATTTTATTACCAAATTAAAGGTTATCTTTTTTACAAATTTAATCATATATAATAAAGTTACGTCAAAAAACCATTTCCGAGAATTAATTGCAAAACATTCTGTATACACGTACGTCCGTACATGTCTATTAAGCTGACACAGCCACTTTGACACAATTGAATAAAACATACATAGAAATTTAGTACTCTTTTGTTGCTAACTTGTTGCTCTATTCCGAATTTTGTTGCTGCAGCCATTTCGGGCAAAACAGTGATAGTGGCATCTTAAGTTTAAGTTAGCTCATCCACAGAAAAAACGAGATTTAAAAAAACAATGAGATACTTATTTAGTGCTATTTTGTTGCTCTATTCTCAAATTTGTTGCACCACCTTTACCATGAAAAAAATTACCCTTAATTAATCCTACTTAACACATCTTAAAAATTCCAGTTTAAAAAAATATCTCGAGGGATTACACTATTTTGATTTTGTATCATCTTAAATTTATTGCTTTACATTTTTGTCGAACCTGATTTTGTTGGTCAGCCCTTATCATCAGAAAACTACCCCTAGTTATTCTATCTAATATAACACCTTAAAAATTCAAATTTCAAGAAATATCTCAATGAATTATATTATTTTGAATTTGTTGCTTCACATTTTTGTTGAACCCGATTTTGTAGCTCCACCCCTACTATCAGAAAACTCTATGAGGAAGCAAAACATTCTATGAATATTATTTAAGGATATTGAGAGTATCCATACTGAGGATATTCAAAATATCTGTTTTACATTGGCAACCCCGGCGCCTTAATTTGACGATGGTTTTTGGTAGTACTTTTAACACTGAACAAAAAATTATATAGGTCTTATAGAGCTAACCGCTCTGGTTTTCAAGATATACAGTGTTAAAGTTAAAAATAAATAATATGAATTTTTAAATAATAAAAAGGAGTGGTAATAATCGACGCTGACTGGCTATATAAAATTCTTTAATTATCTCACGACGTTTCGACCGTCACTTTCGGTCCTTATCAAGTGTTCAAATTATATTACTTGCAAACAATTCAGTCCTGGCATTGTGCCAACAATCCAAAAGTTTAGAATTAAATGAAAATATAAAAAGAAAAAAATATATAATATAAAAAGTTCAGAACTAAAATGATGAGAAAATATAAAAAGAAAAATATAAAATATAAATTGACAAGTTTAAAAAGTGATGAAAATTACAAAATGATAAAACTTACTAAATGATAAAAAATAATATAGAAAGAAAAGTATAAAATATAAACTTACAAGTTTGCGCGTCATATGTAAAAATGATGGTAAATGTGAGAAAAGCATGTCAGCAGTCCACGGGTGACAAAGGCACACTGATCACGATCGACGTTAAATATTCTTTATTATTATATCATATGCCCCGGTCAAATTATCCGTGTCTTTCTGTAGGCGTTTAACCTTAGATATTATTAAGAATTTCGAGTTTGAGTACTGCAAAATTGACGACGATGCCATTGATGAAACACGTAGTTTGACTGCTAGCGCTTTACATAAATTTTTAAGCAAGGATAGACATGTAAATTATTTAGACAGTCACATCTTACGTGAGCTCATAAAATGTAAAAAATATTTGCGCGACAATGACGATATTTTTGTTACGAAAGCTGACAAGGGCCAAACAACGGTTGTTATGGATAAGAAAACGTACATCGACCAAATGAATTTGTTACTTGACGATCAAATGACTTACAGAAAATTAAAAAAGGACCCAATTAAACGCATTACAACTAAACTTAATGAGCTTACCAAATCATGGCACACTAATGGTATCGTCGATGACCGTACTTATAAATTCTTTAACTGCACAAATGGTAATCTTCCGAGATGTTACGGATTACCTAAAATACATAAACACGGTTTTCCCTTGCGAATCATCGTTTCCGCTGTGGGTAGTCCACTTTATAATGTAGCGCGTTTCATCCATAACATATTACATAAATCCATACCGAAACCTAAGTCATATATTAAAGACAGTTGGACCTTTGTGTCTGAGATCAACAATTTTAAAATTAATCCGGACGAATTGATGGTTTCTCTCGACGTCACTGCATTATTCACTAATATACCTAAAGATTTAGTTATGGATGGTATAAAGAATAAATGGAAATATATTTCCCGTAATACTGATTTTAATTTAGAACAATTTTTATACGCGATTGACCTCATCCTATCTTCAACAAGTTTTCAGTTTGACGAGCAATTTTATGAACAGGTTTTCGGTAGCCCCATGGGTTTCCCTCTATCTCCTATCCTTGCGGACATTGTTATGGATGATCTTGAGACTTTCTGCTTGAAACAATTAAGTTTTGCGATCCGGTTTTTTTGTCGTTATGTTGACGACGTCTTTGCGATTGTTCCGAAGTCTAATATTGATGAAATTTTAACGGTTTTCAATAATTATCATCCTTGATTGAAATTTACCTACGAAACTGAGGAAAATAATTCAATCAATTTCTTGAATACGACTGTCATCAGGGATTATGATACCTTAATTACTAACTGGTATACTAAACCTACCTTCTCTGGGCGATACGTTAATTATTTTTCGAGTCACCCGAAGAAATACAAGCTAAATACTATAAGCTTGGTTGACCACGCGATCTTATTATCCGACAAACGGTTCCACGAGAACAATATTGCTAAAATCAAAGAAATACTTCTGAACAACTGCTATCCTCCACGTTTGATTGACAAGTTTATTAGAGTGAGATTGAAACTTCTCAGTCACCGTGTTAACACATCTAACACAAACGACATTATACGGCCAATACCGGAAAATTGTATAAAGGTTCCCTACATTAAAGGTCTCAGCGAGAGACTTTTGCGTATCTTTAATGATAGCGGTCTTCATGTCCTTTATACAGTTCCTAAGTCCCTCGATTGCGTCATAAGGAGAGGGAAAGATAGACTCGATTGTTTCAAGCAGACTAACTTAATTTATAAAGTTGACTGCGGAAACTGCGATGCCACGTACATTGGCCAAACCAAAAGACATCTCGAAACACGCATTAAAGAGCATAGAGCGGATATCAAGAAGCATGTCGGCAACCATTCGGTTGTCAGTAAGCATCGTACTTCCTTTGATCACGAATTCGAATGGCATAAACAGAGATATTACATAGCGAAAAACAAATTAGAAAACGCGAGATCGCTGAAATGTTTTTCATAAAACAAAATAACAACACAATCAACCTACAGAAAGACACGGATAATTTGACCGGGGCATATGATATAATAATAAAGAATATTTAACGTCGATCGTGATTAGTGTGCCTTTGTCACCCGTGGACTGCTGACATGCTTTTCCCACATTTACCATCATTTTTACATATGACGCGCAAACTTGTAAGTTTATATTTTATACTTTTCTTTCTATATTATTTTTTATCATTTAGTAAGTTTTATCATTTTGTAATTTTCATCACTTTTTAAACTTGTCAATTTATATTTTATATTTTTCTTTTTATATTTTCTCATCATTTTAGTTCTGGATTTTTTATATTATATATTTTTTTCTTTTTATTTTTTCATTTAATTCTTGACTTTTGGATTGTTGGCACAATGCCAGGACTGAATTGTTTGCAAGTAATATAATTTGAACACTTGATAAGGACCGAAAGTGACGGTCGAAACGTCGTGAGATAATTAAAGAATTTTATATAGCCAGTCAGCGTCGATTATTACCACTCCTTTTTATTCTATTCACTGGCGAAAAAAAGGTTTCCTTATTTTTTAAATAATACTTCAATTGTGTGTGTATAAACAGTACACATGTAGGCGGGGAAGGGGCTACCGCCTACCTCGGTTCGCGTGAAAAGTTAAAAACCCGTTTTTTCTTCTTTCGTTGCTTCGTATGAAAAGTTGCATTGTGTAAAAATATCTAATATCTGTAACAGAAATAATTTGTTATAGCAGAGAATAGTTAGGATATTGAAAAGTGGCACCTCGTGACACCTCGTTTCGCGTGGAAAGTGTATGCGTGGAGGCAGTAGGTTGCGCCCCCCCTGCGCTCTTATGGAAAAATACACTCAACTTTTGGTGTTAACCGTTAAAAAAACACCATAGAAAAACCCTTAAAGTTGGGTGTGATTTCGGACCGCCAATTGAAGGTTAAAAAGTTCTCTGTACCACTTTTTTCTCTGACAAACAATCATCAAGATATCACAAGCTAAATATTGAAAAAGTTACAAAGTTTTTCTTGAATATCTCAAAAAATATTAAGCAAATAAAAGAATTTGTTAAACAAAAGCTGTTCAAATTAATTAATAGAGAAAAATGGTACAATAAAAAATAAGGGTTTTTATTTAAAAAATTTTACTTAGGCTCTATTGGGCTCAATACAGGCCCTGGATCCAAAATCCAATAAGATTGTCTATTGGCCCCCTTCAAATCTTTCAACTTTTATCTAAAACACTTTTCCAATAAACCAAGCCGTCAATTGACACTTAACGAAGATTAACACATTTAAATGACACCCAACAATAAAGGGATCATGGCGACATTGATTAAATTGACATAGAACATTAAAGGTTAACACCCTGTTAACACCAAACCAACATCCAACGACAAGGATCAATATCCAACCTACACTAAACATTGAGGCTTAATCCCCAATTTTCACTTATTATTGAGAATAAACTCCCAATATACACTCATCATTGAGGATTAAACCCACAACTTACCTAAACCTTAATGGTCAACACTCAATAATCTACACCTAAATTTAAGTGTTGACACTTAACTTTGATGACAAACACTAAACTTACGCCCAAATTTGAGTGTTAACTCTCAAATTTGGGCGTAAGTTTAGTGTTAACCACTCTTTGGGTGTTAACCATCAAAGTTGAGTGTACTTTTTCATAAAGGCGGGGGGCTCCACTATTATTAAACTAGACACATAGTATGCCTTCAAAGTACATGCGTCGGTTTTCCACGCGTGAAAAATTGTAAACCCATGTGGCACCTCGTATATCGACAACATACTCGTATATCAAGGTCATTGAAATCGGTGAGGTCGCCTTTAATCTAAAGTTTTACCAACTTTAACACTGTATATCTTAGAAACCAGAGCAGTTAGCCCTATAAGACCTATAATTTTTTGTTCAACATTAAAAGTACTACCAGAAACCATCGTCAAATTAAGGCGCCAGGGTTATCGGAATCTAACCCTTACATTGTTCGGGATAAAACGGAAATCTCGCGTAATATTATAACTCTAAACTAACTCTAAAATTATTCCTAAATTCGTAGCATTATTCTAAACTAAGCTTTCTTTCCGAAATAACCGGCATAATTCTAAGAAGGATCGAACGATAGAAAAACTGTCGCACTTTTCCTGCGTGTGTCGACTCTCGCTTTGTCCCAGCTGTTTACCTCGCGCACTGAGGCCTTGAGACAAAGCGAGAGACGTCGGCGAAAACAGCTGATCGGTTGTCGACCCCGAGATCCGCTAAACTTTAAACTAATAAGAATTTTCGGAAGGTCGACAGCTGATTGGCTCCGTAAATTTTTCGGCTCGTTGCCGGGGGTCCGGGGTTTGCGAGAATAAAACCCCGAACATTTGCTCGCGGCCGTAACACTCGATAGCTAATTGCGACAGAGTAAATTACAGCGTTTTTTATTCTGTCGTTCAGCAATAATCTCGAGACTTCGTAGCTCGCGTTATATCGAGCTTTAGCGGTAGATCACGCGGCTCGCGTAATTGCCGTCGTTCGCGAACTCGCGCTTGTAATCCGTGGCTCGCGGAATCGCGTAAACCAACCTTGTAAATAATTGTAAAATAGACTTTGTAAATATAGACGTTTAATTAATTATCGACAACAATTGGGTTTTTAAATAAATTTTTAAATAATTAAGCTCGGTTGATTTATCGAAATATAAGTATTATAAAACCGATTCATTAAAATACAATCAGTTTATTTATTTATATTTATTTAATAATAAAGTTTAAATATTCATGTAAATTCAAATGAATAAAAACGCAACACTATTGGTGCCGCTAGTGTGTGACGTTACGATGTTGTTTCTTTTTCGCGCGCTTCAAGCCCCTTCGATGGGCGTAAAGGTCGGTCCAGAATGAGTTGCAACGCGCAGTTGCGAGTTGCGGAGTGGCAAGTTGCCAGTTGCAAGTTGTAAATCATTGCAACGCCTAATCCACATATAGATGTCAAGAGTTGCAAGTTGTGAAGAAATAGCCAATCAGGTTTCGCTTCGCTTTTTCGTCGTGCATGAGGAGTCACCTTTAACTTGTATCTGAAGAAGTTGTCTGTGTCAGATAGATTATATACAAAATATTAAAAATGTTGCGAAACAGAAAGAAACATCTAAAGCGTCTGCAAAAATTATTGGTAATACTTTCAATATCATGGAATTATTATATGGCAACAAGTAGTGATGTATTACAAAAATTGTCAAAAGTAAATAGAAGATGGTGGGTGAGACCAGTTCATTTTGATAAAGAGAAATGCGGCCACTATGACAATTTATTCCATTATCTTCTGAATGAAGATCATGAATTATTTTATAAAGACTATAGAATGTCAGCAGAACAATATGATCATCTCCTCACTATGGTACAGCCACAGTTGCAAAAGTTTTCCAAAAGGATTCCACATCCATCAAGTTTGCGCTTAGCATTGACATTATCGTAAGTAATCTAATTTTTAATGTGTTGGAATAAAGTCGGTAAAAGATTCAGCATGCAAATAATTTTTATGTGACATATTCAGATCCAGTGCCCTCCTAAAACAGGAAGTCTATACTACAATTACAAACAATTTTTCAGCATAGTGCTGATGGCTGCTGCTGATGCAGAATATAAATTTACTTGGGTCGATATAGGAGATTATGGTGGGTTGTTTGGAAAGTGATTGTATTATGTTCTTTGTTATTAATAGTTAATCTTATACTTGTTGTAGGTAGTATGAGTGACGGAGGCGTGTGGGCTGAATCCGCACTAGGTTCTGCTCTGGAGGACGGCTCTCTTGATCTGCCATTGTCATGTTTCCTCCCCAACACAAATATAATGTTTCCACATTTTTTTGTGGGGGACGAGGCTTTTCCGCTAAAAACTTATATGATGCGGCCATACCCAAAGAGAGATTTAGGTGGTCCTGAGCGAATTTTCAATTATAGACTCTCTAGGGCACGTAGAGTAGTTGAAAATTCTTTTGGCATACTTACTACTAAGTGGAGAGTACTGCGACGTTCCCTGTGCTGTTCTCCTGATAATGCTGAAATGATAGTAAAAGCATTAATATGCCTCCATAATTTTCTGCTTACTAAGGAAGGAGGTGTTGGTGGACGTTATTGCCCTCGTGGTCTATTAGATCATGAGGTTAATGGTATTGTTGAACCTGGTGCTTGGAGAAATGAGAATAACTCACCCCATATACAAGAATTACATAGAACTGGTTCTAACAATGCTGGAAGAGCAATAATTAATTTAAGAAATGTACTTCGGGATTATGTAAATAGTGACGAGGGCGCAGTTGAATGGCAATGGGACCAAGCTTTTCATAATATAAACATGAATCTCAATTGACTATGTTAATTGTTTATTAACTATTAGTAATATTTTTGATATTGTGTATGAATCTGCATATGAAGTGTTTCGTGTATAACAAAAACTTTGTGTGTCTCATAAGAAATTTATTGCATAGTATAATAAGGTAATAATAAACATATCACATAATAAAAGTACTTATTTATTTAAAATAACATCATTATAGTCCATTATTTATTATATATATCATCCTATACCATTTGTCCATATATATATAATGTAACATCCATTATTCTCTATTATTTAACATACATATTAGCATCTCTATAAGGAACATGCAACATTAAATAAAAATAGGAAATACGATAATGAACACAAGGATTTCCTTTACCAATCTTAAAGAAATACTGAAAGTAACAATTATCTTCCAAACTAACTAATTATACATGTAGCAGGTCGAACAATCACAGATATAGGAACACTTGGCGTAAGTAATAAAATAATATAAATTCTTGTGCTGTATTACATACGATACACAAATGTCAATAATGTGTATCTTATAATAAACATAAAAACCAAAAGTTGAACGTCATAAGAACTTAAAAAAAGAAATTAAACTGTATTGCTGATATACTGCTAAATTGGCAAAAATTATATTGCACATAATATTAGAAATAAAATAAAAAAAATCATATAGTGCAAACTCCAATAGAGGTATATATCAGTCAAATATTAATTATTCCTTCATTCTTTTAATTAATGCTTGTTTTTTTTTCCAAATTCTATCATAGCATTCAGCAATGTCTGTAGACATTCAGTCTTTTGGTCATCGTTTAGATTCTTAAATATAGGCAGAAGACAAGCAAAATATTGAAGATCATCACTTCCACTTGGCTCTTTCAAGGATTGTGTTACTGCGGTAAGTGTTTCCTTCATACAATCAGATGCTTCTGACATACGAGCTGAGCAAGATTCAAGTTCCTTCTTCCTTTTCGTGTAAAATTTATCTGTTGTAGGAACTTTGCGTTTAGACTTCATGCTAGATGAATATTTCTTACTTTCACTTTCGTTAGTAGACATAGATTTTATTTGTTCACAGCTGCTTGATGACAATGTTTCAAGATGTGAAGAATCATTTGTAGAAACCACTGTTATTTCACTACTTGGTGTTTGTGTGAGGAGCGATGCAGAACCTGCAAATTTAAATGTAACATGTAGATTAAATTAATTGAAAACAATTATAACTGAAATATTTTTGAATATATATTATATACTTGGATTTTCAGGTAATATAAAGTCTGCATTCTGCAAAGGCAATGATTCAATTGCAGTACATTTGATTGTGTTTTTATCTGTTTCTCTGGTTGATTTAAGAACCGAATTTCCACTGTTTGAAGGAGAAGCCAAGTTTGAAGGAGAAGCCGAGTTTGAAGGAGAACCCAAAGACGCAGGAGAGATTTGAAGTTGTTTGTTATGAAAATTTGATGTTCTGTTTAATCTGAGACAATAAAACAGGAATGAAAATATTAATCATACTTCAAACATCATATAAGTGCATACAATTATGAATAAGAAAATGAATATATCTTCTATAAATGATATCATTAGTAATTTACTTGTGACGTATATGTGGTATAAGAAATTGCATATCACCCCAGTACTCCCACTCAATTTGTGATATTTTTCCTTTTGCATCAGCTCCGCTCCCACTTGGCATTTTCTGCTTTAACTGCCCCAATTTGCGACTGAATACAGTTCTCAATGATTTCCATTTCTTTTGTACTTCTGTCTCTGAAATTAAAAGCAGAATAAAGATATGTATAATAATTGATTTTAACCAATTTCAATTAATTAATCCATGATTAGCTAGCGGAATAGTCAGATAATATTGGCTATTTTTGCCAATTAATCGAAGTTTAATGAAATAATAGTGTAAACACAACAAGAAATAAATAAAATTATTTGGTGTCTGACAGCTTTGAGGCTATATTGAGGTTATAGATTAAAAGTAACCTCTAATTTTACACAAAGACGGTACATAAAAAACATACCTGATTTATTGAGTAACATTGCAATTATTTTCCAAGCATCATCTTTTTTTTCTTTATTCGTGAAATCTCTTTCACTTTTATTAACTAGGAATTGATTTGCTTTTACGTGTGCAATTAGTGATCGTATATCGGATTCATCCCAATTTTCTCCAACTTCTTCAAACATATCCAACTCGTTTTGCTCTTCAATATCCATTTTGCTTTGTACAAATAACGAAATGCTAAGATATCTACCAAAAATTACATTACACCATTTGTATCACACATAACCTTCATCTGTGGTACTCGTGTTTTCACTTTTCGCGCCCTTCCTGAACTCGATACTTGATTGGCTGAGATGTTGAGATTGCCAGTTGCAGTCGCCAAGAAGTTAAAAGTTGGGCAACTCTCGTTCGGCAACCGCAACTGTCTCTTGCAACCGGAAATAGCACTTTGCAACTAGTAGTTGCCATCCTTTGCAACTGGCAACGAGGCGTTTGCAACTCATTCTGGACCGACCTTAACAGTTTCGCAAAGTGTTTTTCATCAAATTTTCGAAAAAAAATTGTGCTAAATATGGCAAATATTCTAGAGCCATGTTTTGTTAAAGCTGACTCAACAAATCTGCCTAAGATTAACATATTTATGGTGTTTGAATTTATAAAACAAAGTGACAAGTTCAACGCTGCTGAGGTTAGAAATACAAAAGCTGCAATGTAAGTCTATTTATTTGTGAATAATGACTGTATGGAGTGTATGGTTCCTGGTTATTCTCCAAATTAATTAAAAATGGAAAATTAATAAAATAATAAACAATTTTTATAGGTCATCACGAGAATCGTACGGCGATCAGGCAATTGGTTATGTATGCCTCAAAAGAGACGGATCTTTGGGAACATGTATCATAAAATGTAAAGTATGTCCTGAGCATCGTGTTCGTAATAAAGGATACTCGGTTACATTGATTATTCATGAAAAAGATGAAAAAGTGATTGTTCGATATAGTGGAGTCGCAATAGGAATCAGGAAAGTGGTGTTAAAGCATCGAGACAGGTTTCAGTAACAAAACAATATATTCTGTATATTCACTACATGAACATGGTTCTGTTTGTATTTCTCTCAGGCGGCGCCTGGAAGGCGCCTAATCAAAAGTAAATCATAAGTAAAGTGTACTCTAAAAATTCAAGCTTAGTGACTGCTTTCTTTAAAGAGGGCTTGATGGACACCTTGTTGTTATTGCTATCTATTACTAGCTTTGACTCCGGGGTAATAGGGGGACTTGTCTGTTGGTTGGTCCGGAAGTTCTGGAAGGAACCAAGAGGCCAGGAGAGCTCGCTTGCACACCGTCTGAGTAACCGTGGTCCGAGTCTGCGTCAATTGAACCAAGTGGAGGGCCGGTGGTCTCGAGATGCGGCAATCTCGCTTGGCGAGCCGCAATCCGGCGGGCCTGGTGAGGCGTACTTCCGGAAGCTCGATAGGAATAAGCTTCCACGGAAGCAACGTCTGGCCCGTGGAGAGCTCTGGCCTCTTCTCGTGACGCTTCTGCGTCACTGGTTGGCCACTCGGAGGTTTCTCGAGGGGTTCTGGCCTCTTCTCGTGCCGCTCCTGCGGCACTGGCTGGTGGGGAAGGGGCTTCCTTTCTCGTCTGCTCCTTGATCTTGTCCTGCACCGTCGCCTGGTTGACTTAGGCGTCATAGAAGTGGAGCCGCCCGACGCCTCCACCTCCAAAGTACCGGGCCCGGAGGGGATCACCGGCCTCGATGGAGCAGCAGTCTCCACTGTGATCAAAATCTAATTCAGCGGAGGAGAAATCGCTCGACGTTTGCTTGCTATAAAGCGGAGGATATCTCGCTCGACGCTTCGATTATTTCGATCCACTCAACGCGTTCCTTGACACGGAATCGTGGAGTACCGCGGAGGGATGCGAATGCCGGACTTTGCGCGGCCCGCCTTAAGTCGCCGCATGATTGTACTTTAAGTACGAGTAAATGTATATGGGCTGGCGACGCTCCGCGGCCGATCGCGGCACCTGATACACGCGGAGCCCTCGCGGGGTGGCCGGGCGCGCATTGTCAGGCGCGCGAGGCTTGTGTTCGACTTCTCAAACAGTGATTGACGTCGAATGTCACGACTGTGCAGCATTAAGTGGTAAGAGTACAAATCGAAAATAAGTGTACTATTGTGGCTGTCCGAAAGTACTTTTTTAATAATAATAATTTTTAAGTATATAATAGTTATTTTAATTTTACTGAAAAAAAAAAAAAAAAAAAATTCATTTAATAAGGGGCTGCAAGCATGCAATCGCCTTTTTAATGTGGATGCATAGAAAGTCGGAGAATCCTTCCGTCACAGAAGTAGAATGTTATTGGCGCCGCTCTTCTTTGATGGCTTCCGTTGGTACATAAAAAAAATATATCGAGCTGAAGGAATTAGGAAAAACTGATGTTGTGGATGCACAACTACCAGACAATTCATCGTTTTTAAAAACTCTACTCAATAAAGCAAAAAAGAAGTAGTTAGACAGTCAACTTTCCAGACACAATTTTATATTAGAAGATCGAAAATTGATGTCTCTATCAATACACCAATTATTACTAAATTTTTGTAAAAAAAGGAGTTCTTAGCAGACGATTTTTTGGAATATGCCAGCAAAGAAATGTCGGAGGATTCATGTCGTATGGCAGAAAAATTAACTAGATCTCAAAGTGATACTGTAACTTGGCATGAACTCCGGTACGGTAGAGTAACAGCGTCCAGAATATACAGAATATTCTTTAGTTTTTTTTTTATCGGGGAGAAATCTTCGACTACTGGGATCCCGGGCGAGCCTGGTTTACCCAGTAGCCCCCTCAAGAGGATATTCTTTAGTTTAGCGTCATTATTTTTAAATTTTTATTATTGATGTTTGTAAATTAATTAACGTTGATGCAATTGTCACTAATGAATCCATATGGGGCAGCAAATTATGATAAACACACGCATGCGGTTTTAACATTTTGTATTCTCTCAATCATCTAATTACACGCTCAATGTGTATACGTAAACTTGCAATACGTTTAGTTTCTAGAACTTCAGCTTTAAAGGGCTTCACACTAGAAGAAACAGTGGACGGACGAATAAGTAAATATTTTTTCTGATTGAGAAGAGTCTGAATTTGTTTAAAGCCTCGGTCAGCCATAAACCGCATCCTTCCGGTAACACATTTAAAAGTCCAGATTTTTCGGTAATTAGAGTGTCACTATTCTACCTCCATAACCATTCGAGACAAAATTAATAAATCCATCTGGAGTCGAAGATATCAGATATTTAAGGGTGTTGCATTTTTTATATTCTGACCAAGTAAGAGCTTGATTTACAGATTTCGTTGGTTTTTGGATTTGTATCTCGAAACAATCGATATTATTAGTGCGATGTAATCGTCCATCTCTCTAGTTTAAAAGAAAAAAAATATAGGTTTTTCTCTCACAAGTCTCGAAATATATCAAGAAATGTATCGCTGTGTCATGTGTCACGAATTGCCTCGGGGCCGGGGTAATTCGTGACAGGTCATGGGGTATTGCGTAACACTTTCTCTGATTGAACAAACTATATGAATTCTTTTTGTTTTTGGAATTTTTATCTATTTTATACTTTGAAAAAGCCTTTATTTGTCAGAATTTAGGGGGAGACCGGGAGACTTGACCATAGAGAAGAATTGAACCATTTCAAATATCTCGTTCAAATTTTGCGCCAAGCGCGCAATTGTTAAGTTGCTGTATTATATTATATTGTTGTATTTATATTTGTTGTATTTATATAATACAACAATATAATATAATACAGCAACTTAACAATTGCGCGCTTGGCGCAAAATTTGAAGTAATTCAACTCTCTTCTATGGTCAAGTCTCCCAGACTCCCCCTAAATTCTGACAAATAAAGGCTTTTTCAAAGTATAAAGTAGATAAAAATTCCAAAAACAAAAAGAATTCATATAGTTTGTTATATCCCAGCAAACACAATGCAACATGTAACGTACAGGTTAGTTGTAATTTCCTACTCAACAATATAAATGCAATATAACACACGTACGTGTTAGAAAATTACAACTAACCTGTACGTTACATGTTGCATTGTGTTTGCTGGGATTATATTATGTTTGTTATATTATATTATATTTGTTGTATTTATATAATACAACAATATAATATAATACAGCAACTTAACAATTGCGCGCTTGGCGCAAAATTTGAACAAGATATTTGAAGTGGTTCAACTCTCCTCTATGGTCAAGTCTCCCGGACTTCCCCTACATATTATATGTATAAAAAATTATGAGGAAAAAAGTAACGTTTATTCTATTAATCGCTCTCATCGCTCACATTCGATTACGGGGAACCACTTCTCGAAGGCGTCCACGGCCCCTGCGAACTAGTTCTTCCTTTAAACGCTATTCGTGGTTTTTTTGGTTGCCTCGATTGCTCGTGTCACAAAATGCCCCGGCGTGGATTTTCCTCATTCATGATCCGTGATTTACATCAGATAAGAAAGAATACCATAAAATCTACTCATGCATTATGCTTAGTGAAGTCGAGTGACTGAATACAACTTACCGTTTCGGATCTCTTATTATTTTATTCTAGGGGAATAACCGAGAGTAAGTAAACAGAGGCACGTTTGTCAAGCGCGTCTGCTTATTTCCGAATTTATCTGCCGTCTCATCGTCCTAGGGCGATTTTGTTACAGGTTTTCTGCATGTGCAAAATTGCAATTTTATTTGGAGATATAAGGAAGCAGTAGAGGAACCGTAAGGGAAACGTTTTTCTGGAGTTTCTATTGCTGAGATAACGTTGGAGGTTAGGAAATAAAAAGGGAAGTAGACCAGAATTCACAAAGAAGCCAATTGCCGGGTTCGCAAAACCATCGAAAAGCGAACACTAACAACCCAGTGGTACCGCTGATATAGAGAAGCAAGAGACATAGAATCCATTAATGAGCAATACAGGAAAAGGCACGGAAAGGCAAAAGGAGCCAAAAAGGAAAGGAAGGCCGACCAACGCAGAACATCTTGGAAGGCAAAAGACTAATAGTTTTGAATCGATTGTTGATTCGTTTAAGAGGAAGAGGGAAGAAGAAGAAGACAGGATAAGGGCAGAGAAGGAACTACTTAAAAAATTTGAAAAAACAAGAGCAGAGAGCAGATCACCTCCAACTAAGAGAACAGGAAATACATCAGAAGCAGAAAGGACGCAAGAGGAAAAGAATATAGAAAGCGTAAAAGGGTTAGATGGATAAACT
Source organism: Temnothorax longispinosus (assembly GCF_030848805.1). Classification (NCBI taxonomy): domain Eukaryota; kingdom Metazoa; phylum Arthropoda; class Insecta; order Hymenoptera; family Formicidae; genus Temnothorax; species Temnothorax longispinosus. The sequence continues at coordinate 9,878,779 of NC_092368.1, forward strand.
CGATAAATTAACGGAAATTATACTAACAATTAAGAATGATACAGAAGAGATTAAAAAAGAAAATAAGGCAATAAGATCAGAATTACAAGACTTGAGAGAAGAATGGAAAAAGAAACAAGAGGAGTGGAAGAAGGAAAAAAGGACAATAAAAAACAGATTGAAGGAAATGGAGATCAAAGAAGAACAAATAGAAAAGAAAATGACAAGAATGATACAACTGGAAGAGAGGGAGGAGGCAAGAGAGAGAAGAGAAAAAAGGAACAATATTATTATGAAAGGAGAGGACTTACCGAGAGAAGGCTCATCCAAGGAAGAGATACAACAAATAATGAGACGCGAACTGCAGGTAGAGGTGGAAGTGGAGGATGCGTACTGGATAAGAAAGGAGCAGCGAGGAAGAAAGCTAATAGCGAAATTAAAAAACTGGCAACAGAAAAAAGATGTACTAGCAAAAAAAAGTAAGCTGAAAGGTAAGAATCTGTACATTGACAACGACCTAACAAAGAAGGAAAGAGTCGTGCAAAGAGAGATAGTAGAAATCGCGAAAAAGAAGAGAGAGCAAGGAGAGCAAGTAAAGATACCCAGATAGCACAGTTGATCTTTATGAATTCATAAAGATCAGATTCAGATCTTTTTAAATTCATAAAGATCAGCTGTGCTATCTGGGTAGGCTACAAGAAACTAACGGTAAACGAAAGGACTTTTATATGGAAGAAAGAGGAAGGACTGAGAGAGTGTTTTCAGAACAGACAAAACCCTGCAAACCCATAAAACAATAACAGCCGAAAGTAATATAAATGAAGGTAAAAACGGCAAGGAAAAACAAATAGAGATTAAGGCAATGACTTTCCGAAAAGACCAGGCAATGGATCAACAAACGAGAACGGGGGCGACGGAGACAAATTTCGGGAGTAGGACAGACGAGAAGGACACAAACGAGGGAGAGAAGAGAGGAAAAACCTTTGTGGCAGGCTTTTGGAACGTCGCGGGACTGTTTAACAAGGACAGGCAATTTTGGAAACACATAGAGAATTACGATGCCATAGGGCTAACGGAAACATGGGTCGACGAAAGACAATGGGAGAAATTGAAAGACAAATTACCGGACAAATTCATATGGAAAAGTACTGCAGCCAAACGAGAAAGAACCAAGGAAAGAGCAAGGGAAGGAATAATAACAGGGATAAGAAGAGGTGTCAAGGAAGAAGAAACAACGAACGAGCGGGAAGACATTCAAGAAAGAAGAGTTATTTTAAACAACACAGAGTGGAGAATTCTAACAGTATACAGCAGAGACATAAAAGAAACAGTAAAAGACTTACGGCAGATAATTCACAGTCCAGAGAACAGAAGAGTATTGATTGACGGAGATTTCAACGCAAGAATAGGAGACGAGGGCACAATAAATTGGGAAAACAGTAACAGGAAAATCAGAAGGAAATCAAGGGACAGAATAAAAAAATGCAGAAGAAAGAACAATGTTGGAATTGATAGAAAAAGAAGGATGGAGTATACTAAACGGAAATATATGGAAGGAGACGAAGCAGGAGAATGGACGTATATAGGTGCGTGTGGCAACTCGGTAATAGATTATGGGAGTTATTACAGTTAATGCAGAAGCTAGAGAAGACATAGTGGATTTTGTGGTGGAGGAGAGAATTGAATCAGACCACCTGCCGATCAGAATAGACATTTATTCCACAGAAAATGGTGCGAATTCAGACGTTGAACAAGAAGAGACAAGCGTAGAAAGAAGAATATGGACAGAAGAGGGCAAGAGAAACTTCACAGAAAAAACAGAAGAAATATTCTTCACGGCACAGGGAATAGACGAGATGGTAGAAGAGCTGATAAGAGAATTAATCAAAGCAGTAAGTAAGAAAACAATCAAGGTGAGGAAATGGAGGATAGGAACTAACAAATGGTGGGATAAGGAGTGCACGGAGCTCAAAAGAGTAGCAAGAAGGGCATTAAAGCAATGGAGGAAGGGAGAAGACAGCAAAGATAACTACGAGAAAAAGAAGAAAGAGTACAAGGTCAAATGCAAAAAGAAGAAAACAAGATGGCAAGAAAGAGAAGATCAAGAAATACAGAAAATCACCAATGAAAATCAAGCATGGAAATACATTAATAGAGACAGAAAGAAAAGAACAGAAATCACAAAGAAGATCGAGTCGGACAAATGGAAGGCCTACTTTATGCAGCTTTTAGAAGGAACAGAATCACCAGAATATAGCAACGGTGGGGTAAATGAGACCACAGAACCAGAAGAGAATGAAGACGAGATAACTGGAGCGGAAATACGAAGACAGATAGCTAAACTAAAGAACAAGAAAGCCCCAGGAGAAGATGGACTGGAAAATAAAGTATGGATAAATGGAAGCAGGAAGGTAATACAAAGGTTAAAAAAAATTATAAACAGAGTATGGAAAGGAGAGGGGCTGCCGGAAAGATGGAAAGAAAGAGTGATCGCCTATCTTCAAAAAAGGAGATAAGGAAAATTTAAAAAATTATAGAGGAATAACGCTGCTCAACTCGGCGTACAAGATATACGCAATGGTACTCGAAGAAAGACTGAAGGCCGAAATAGAAGACAAACACATCATTTCAGAAACGCAGGCAGGATTTAGACGAGGTAGAAGCACGATAGATAACATATTTATTCTGAATTACATCACAAACAGAGAATTAGTCAACAAGGGAGGAAAAATCTACGCCTTCTTTGCGGATTTAAGCGCCGCATTTGACAAGGTGGACAGAGAAGAACTGAATAAGATAATGGAGAGAACAGGAATCAGCCAGAAGATCAGGAAAAGAATAGGTGAGATTTATCAGGAAACGAGAAACGTCGTCAGAGTAAACGGTCATACAACGAGCAGATTTTGGACAACCAAAGGAGTAAGGCAAGGATGCCCTCTGAGTCCAACGCTCTTCACGCTTTATACGGCGGATCTGGAAGAAAGGATGAGGAAAGGTCAAGCAGGAGGGATAGTGATAGGAAGAGAAAAAATATGGACACTTGCCTATGCAGACGACATGGTGTTGTTAGCCAGGAGTGCAGAGGAGCTTAAGGAGATGATAAGTAGATTCCGAAAGTATTTAGAAAAGAAAAAATTGACACTTAACGCTGAAAAATCCAAAGTTATGATCTTCAAAAAAAAAAGGGGTAGGAAGAAGAAAAAAGAATGGAGATGGAACGAAGAAAGACTGGAAGAAGTTAAGGAATTTAAATATCTAGGGTTTTACTTCCAAAAAAACGGAGGACTGGAAACGCATATAAAAGAAACAGTCAAGAAGGCGGCGATTGCAATGGCACAAGTATGAAGTATTGGACAGAGGAAATTCAGAGAGAGTGTAGACAGGGGAATGAAAATGTTCAAGAGTCTAGTGGAAAGCATCCTTTTATATGCAGCGGAAATATGGGGATGGAGAGAAGAAGAAAAGGTAGAAAAGTTGCAAGAAAAATATATAAGATGGACTCTAGGACTGGATTTTAACACACCGGCATATCTGATACGAGAAGAAACGAAAATTGACAAAATCAGGATAGAAGCCGGAAAAAGAGCGATGAAGTACGAAGAGAAGACAAAAGAAAGGCAGACGAACAAAATAATCGCGGAGTGCTGGAAAGAGATACAAAAACAAACAGGAAGGGAAGAAAACAAAATGGGAAAAAAACAGGGACCAATATTATAGGAAAGTTAGTTCTAACACAAGGGAAACAGGAAATGAAAGCTCTGAAAGAACGAACATGGAAGAACTAATAATGACGGACCGGAAAGAACAAAGAGCAGAGCAAGAGAAAAGGATAGAGGATGGAAGGTACTGCGCTAGGTACAAAGAGCTGAGAACAGATCACATCCCAAGGTATCTACAAAAAGAATACAAAGGAAGAGACCAGAGAATGATTGCAAGGTATAGATGCGGAAACGAGGAGGAAAGAAGCAAGTACTGGAGAAAAGAAGAAAAAAGAGTATGTAGAATATGTGGCGAGAAAATGGAAACGCTAGAGCATTTGATGTCTGACTGCGTAGAGCCTCTAAGGGATTACAGAAATATCTTAGACATCTTGAAAGATACAGGAGAAGGAGCAGATTGGATGAGGAAAGTTACCAAGCACAGGAAGGACCTAAGAAACGTACAAATATAAAATAAAACTGATAGCAAAGAAATGTAATATAAAATGTATTGTAAAAAAAAATCGCATCTCAAAGACATGTAGCACCCCCTTTCAAGGCCGAAAGGCAATTGAAATAAACAAATTATATTATATTATTTTATTCTATTACCATAAATAATATTTTAGTGGAAAGAATTGTTGTTGATGATAGTAATTATATTATTAATAATGTGTGTGCTACTTTATTATAAAAGTAGATTTGATTCAACGTTAAAAAAAATATTTATACTTCAACATTCGACATTGTAGCGTCTAAGCGTCAATTGTTTCTTGTTATGTTGTATATGATATTAAATTTGATATTGTATACTGCATAAAAAGAAACAATTAAACGTTCTTTTAAAGATTAAAGATTTGTTCAATGTTGTTTCAATGCTGTAGCAACATAAATAATTAATGTAGAAGAATCAACATAGATTCAACGTTAGAAAAATATTTAGACTTCAACATTCAACATTGTATCGTCTACGCAACGTCCAGTTGTTTTTTTTTTATGTTGTATATTATATTAGTATATATAGCGTGTCGGTATAGATATTCGTGTCGGTATACATATTCGCTCGCTCGCTGTGGGTAGGAGACGCCGTGTGGTGGATCCGTAAATGATGAGAGCAGTCGATGTGCAGTATATACATCTACGTTTATTTCTAACTCTATGTACAGCTTGGCTTTATGTACAGTTTGGTTCTATATACAGTTTTATGTGACCCTGAAAAGGGCCGTTCGATCACAATATACGTGGCCCTGAAAAGGGGCGTTTGTCTACGCTTTACGGCGGGAGGAGCTCACTCCAAACAAGACAGGGTGACGTCCAAGTCCGGTGGAGCGGCTGACGTTGTTCCCACGGTCCGGGTTTTCTCCAGGCCGGAGGTGTACCGGGTGGCGTACAGAAAGCTGGGTGGTCACAGGCCGGGCCGTCCGTCTGTGTAGCCTGCGTGCCGGTGGTACACGTGTTGCCCGTCTGGACGCCTCTCTCGACGGTGGGTGTCTCACACTCACTGTCGGTCTGCGCCTCGGAGTCGCAGTCGGACATAAAGGTGAACTCGTACCGGGGGTATGGTCTGCGTCCCCTGCGTACGTTGGTCCCCGGGCGATGGCGGCAACGGCGACAGCAGCGGAGGCATCGTCCAACGTGGAGAAGTGTAGCGTCGGAGGCGGATGTCCCACGTTGTTAACAGGTCTCGAGGAGGCCTAGTGAGCGGCCACGGCGGCGAATCCAAACAAATTAGCCTCCACGCAACAGGGCGTACGTCTTGCGGCTGCTCCGGCTGTTTCGGCGGCAGCGAGGTGCGTGGGGTCAGCGGCTTCGTTGGGTTCTACTGACGCAGCGTTACGGTTATCAAAAGAACTCTTCCTGCAGCCGCGTCCTTACAGGAGAACTGCTGAGTGAGAATAGCTGAAAGTGTCTTCGCTGCCGGCCTTTATAAACAAGTCCGTGTCGAATCTTCCTTACAAGAAAGCTCAGCCGCCTAGCGGTGAAAGCTTATTGTGATCCTTATCACGCTGGAAGCACGTGTTCATCGCGCGCGGCCGGCGGCCGTGCCGCTGGCGCGCTCGCTCCCGGCAGGATGCGGACAACGGGTTGCCGCTTGACAGGGGAGCGCTCGTGTGTGCTGGGTGTGGCGGTTGAGCCGTCGTCTATCAGGGCGCTTACAGCCGCTACAGTGTATATGATATATAATTTAAAATTTAGGATATATAATATATAAGACATATAACAATTAATCATTAATTATCAATTATCAATTATCAATTATATGTATTATCAATTATCAATTATCAATTATCAATTATTATTTTAAAAATCCGAATACGGATTCGTAATCAGCGACCCAAGAAACCCCTGGATGCAAAGTTTCACGGAAATTATTTAAATTTTTGATTTTACGTCCGCCATATTGAATCCGCCATTTTGAATTTTAAAAATTCGAGAACGGATTCGTAATCAGCGCCCCAAAAAACCCCCGGATGCAAAGTTTCATTAAAATTGGTAAAGAAAAATAATTCGTGACTTAAAAAATATTAATTAAAGTTTAAAAAACTGGAGGGTAATGGAGCAATTTTGACTTCATATTCGTTTTCAGCGGCTCAAAATACGTAGGAATAGCATAGTCAGATCCCCAGCACAACCTATTTTTTTTTTGTGGGCCTGTGTTATTATAAATTATTAATCTCAAATTCTTTTGCGTTAAATATATCTTATATTTTTTGTAAGTAGACAGGCGTATGTATTTGGCGCCCATTATTTGAATCTTTTTTTCAAAAAGATAAGTATTTATAGATATAGATTTTGATTGTATATCAAATTGGTATTAACAATGTTTTCCTAACGCGAGCGTGAAATGGGCCGCTTTTCGCGCTTGTTTTGAGTGAGCAAAACGATCCATTTCTCCACTAGTTGAAAAATGGAACCATTTTTCAACTAGTAAAGAAATGAAATTGTAAAACAAGCGCGAAAAGCGGCCTGTTTCACACTCTTGTTAGGAAAAATAGTATGAACAACTCGTGAGAAAAGTGGTCGAGCCCAAATGCATGAGTATGATGGTCGCACTCGCTTCGCTTGTGCGACCAACTTCACACTCATTCAGAATCGACCACTTTTTCCACTAGTTGTACAATATACTATTATACACAAGCGTGTATAAATTCATGCTCACTTGGTGCGACGTCTGATATCACTACTTTTGTATCAAAAATGGATTAAAACAACATTATTTTACGCTATAGCTATATTTTGGTGGGTGCAAACACTTTGTGCTATTGTTTATCTTTTTTTAAAAAAGGTATAATGTATGATATATATATATATATATTTATTACCTGTATTATACATAAAATTTGTTGTGCCACGACTGATAGAACCTCCAACTCAATACGATTGAACTCGTCGAAGCAAGACCATGCACCGCAGCTCGCTAGACCTTTAAAGAATTTGCCCATATTCTTGTAATCCAGACCTTCAGAACAGTTAAAAACCACACATTGCACGGCGATGGTTCGACTTAAGTCTTTGGTTGTTTCGGTTTTACCGGTTCCTGCTGGACCCTCTGGTGCACCATTCAGATGTAGAGAATACGCACATATCAATGTGCGGTAGCATCTTTTAATTAATTCAACAATGTTTAAATTAATACCCAATAAACACATGATGGTATGTTAAACATTTATTAAACGTAAAATTAGTATAAAAGTGATATAACTATAAAAGATATACGTTTAATTTTAATGTTTTATATACAGTCGTACAATATACGATAATGATATCCGTTTTTATTATGTTTATATAATACACAACGGATTTTATGCGTTAAAAAATAGTATATGAATATACGAAAAGAAAGGTTTAATTTCTATATAGAGTGTACTTACGTCTATTTTATTTCTTAAAATCGTATATTTATGTAATCAAAGAAACGTTTATTAAAAGCGTATATAATTTCTGAGAAAAATTTTTTATGCGTTGAAAAATAGTATATGTGTATACGAAATATTTGTTTATATACAATCGTGTAATATACGATACTGATATACGTTTTTATTATGTTTGTATAATACAAAACGGATTGTATGCGTTGAAAAATAGTATATAAATATATAAAAAGAAAGGTTTAATTTCTAGAATGTACTTACGTTTATTTTATTTCCTAAAATCGTATATTTACGTAATCAAAGGAATGTTTATTAAAAACGTATATAATTTATGAAAAAAGTCTCATTTATAAATATTTAGAAAATATCATTGCATAAATGGTATAATTTATATCTTTAAAACGTCAATAATATAAACACACATGATTTTACAAGTAAAATATTATACGACTAATAAACATATTTTATTATTTATTTTTAATCATATTGAGCTAAGTACATTTTCATTGTTTATAATTATTACACGAACTTTCTTTTATAAACGTATAAAGATATCGCGTTACACAACTATATCCCTAATACATATGTCGACACATATTTTGAATTTTGATTATAGTATTTAACGATTATATTGGAAAAATAATTAATGTATTTTAATGTGTGTAAGTGTATTCTGAAGTGCATATGTTTTATTTTCTGTGAAGAAAAGTGGATTTGATTCAAGAGTGTATATACATATACATATGTGTTTAACGGTAAGTAAAACTGTAATATCGAAATATAATATATTTAATAATATCACCAAACTTCAACTGACTATAACTGGCATATTTATTCACAAAAAATCACAACGTTTTGGTCCAAATTCGGACCCTCTTCAGGTGAACTCTTACACAAGCATTCGACAGGCAATTCGTGACACTGTACCCGCAAGTCAGAAACTGAAGACTAGGCAGAAAAAGAATTTCGTTTTTGCATTGCAATCGCTTAAATATTATAAATAACAAAGGAACTATAAAGGTAAAAAATCTAACAAGAGAACGGTCGGAAGTGTCCCTACCCGATTTGGATGCGCTTTGGATATGTTGTTGAGCATCAAAAAATATTAGACTCGTATTTTTTTTTTTTTTTGGTGTTTATCTCGACGTTTAGGGGTTGAAAAAACCCCTAAAAAATAACGACCGATTTGGATGCGCTTTGGATATGTTGTCGAACATCAAAAAACATTAGACACGGGTTTTTTTTTGCGGCGTATCTCGACGTTTAGGGGTTGAAACAACCCCTAAAGATAACGACCGATTTGGATGCGCTTTGGATATGTTGTCGAGCATAAAAAAACATTAGACACGGGTTTTTTTAGCTGCGTATCTCGACGTTTAGGGGTTGAAACAATCCCTTGAAAATAACGAATTTTATAGTTTTTAGCGAATATCTTCGAAAATATAAGGCGTATGAAAAAAAGTTTGGTACAAAAGGTTTATGGCTTTTTGTGCCCTTTACAATGGCGTAATCAGATTTTTCAAATTTGTCACATTTTTTAATTTAACCCCATCTCTACCTATTATTTTTGTCAAATATAACAATTTTTTCAACGCAAATTTAAGGGCGTCAAATGCCAAATACATCCATCTGTATTTTTATTATGATACCATTATTAGATTTTTGGCAAGACGAGATGATATGTGGTATAGGCGTCACATCTATCGCCGCGGCGATATTTATAATGTCGGAGTCGACATTCCGTTGCTAGTCCAGGACTCTCGAAATAGCGTTAACCTCTCGCTGTCAGCGCCTTGCGCTGGCCTTTGCATCAGTGCTTTCGGTCATCCCGGAGTTGAAATGGAAATTTTTAAGCGTACGGCGCAACACTGAACAGAAATAACGCAACACCTACCTACAGCGCGACGCCTATACCACATATCTTCTCGTCTTGCCAAAAATCTAATAATGGTATCATAATAAAAATACAGATGGATGTATTTGGCATTTGACGCCCTTAAATTTGCGTTAAAAAAATTGTTATATTTTGGCAAAAATAATATGTGGAGATGGAGTTAAATTAAAAAATGTGACAAATTTGAAAAATCTGATTACGCCATTGTAAAGGGCACAAAAAGCCATAAACCTTTTGTACCAAACTTTTTTTCATACGCCTTATATTTTCGAAGATATTCGCTAAAAACTATAAAATTTGTTATTTTCAAGGGGTTGTTTCAACCCCTAAACGTCGAGATACGCAGCTAAAAAAACCCGTGTCTAATGTTTTTTGATGCTCGACAACATATCCAAAGCGCATCTAAATCGGTCGTTATTTTTTAGGGGTTGTTGCAACCCCTAAACGTCGAGATACGCAGCTAAAAAAAACCCGTGTCTAATGTTTTTTGATGCTCGACAACATATCCAAAGCGCATCCAAATCGGTCGTTATTTTTTAGGGGTTGTTTTAACCCCTAAACGCCGCAAAAAAAAAACCCGTGACTAATGTTTTTTGATGCTCGACAATATATCCAAAGCGCATCCAAATCGGTCGTTATTTTTTAGGGGTTTTTTCAACCCCTAAACGTCGTGATAAGCACAAAAAAAAATACGAGTCTAATATTTTTTGATGCTCAACAACATATCCAAAGCGCATCCAAATCGGAGAGGGACACTTCCGACCGTTCCCTTGTAAGTGACTTACATAATTTGTGCGTTGTGCGATAATATATTTAAATAATGATTTATTACTACACACTATATATAATATATATTGTATTGTCTGTGACTTTATAACTAATTAATTAGTTGAAAAATGTGATCTTTTATTTCTTTCTAAAATGAAAAATAGAAAATTTTCTAAAACGGTTTCAGCATTGCCAACATGGCAACAAAGAACCGTTGATATTCGCTTTTTGTTGAACAAAAGCATCTTGATTTCGCGGCTGCCCGGCTGCCGCCGCGCCGCTGCCACCCCGGGAATAGTTATTTGTGTAACAAGTGCGGGAAGTTGAGAATTGGACACGAGTGCGGAGTGGACGCACTAGCCGAAGGCGAGTGCGATCACCCGCACGAGTGTCCAATTCTCAACCCGCACGTGTTACACACCCTATTTTATATTACAAAGTGCGTGGAAAGTGGCCTATTGCGCGCGCGTCATCTGTGCGACGGATGGCCGATTCCGCACTCGCGAGAGATTTCTCACTCGAGGCCGTGCGGGAATAAGATATTCCCGCACGCAGTCTTATTCCCGCATATCTTATTCCCGCACGGGTTTGAGTGGGGAATTTCTCGCGTAAGGAATTGGCCATTTGTCGCACAGATGGCGCGCGCGTAATGGGCCACTTTCCACGCACGTGTGATATAAAAAAAGATTATGCAATTATATATGAATTTTGTCTCTATATAATCATATATAATTATATATAATCATATGACCATAATTAGTCAATATATATTAAAAAAGAACTGTTAACTTCAATAATAAAGCATTGATAAATAAAGATGTATATTTTTTCAAAAGCTGTAGAATCAAAAGTGAAATGATTTATTCCATATATTATAACTTAGCACTGCTTGACGTGAGACAGTACCGTGTCTCTTGATACCGTTTTTATACCACTGTTCGTCAAATTTTAAATACGAGAAACGAATTCTATTGAATGCCATCTATTGGATAATCCGAATTTAAAGTTTATATATGATTATATATATATATATGATTATATATAATCATATATTGGCCTAGTTTACACCGATCACTTGATACGCGTATTAAATAGTAAATAACTAGTAAATAAGTCTGATTATTGGCTGATCAGTTCAAATATACTATTTGATACGCGTATCAAGAGATCGGTGTAAACTAGGCCATTATCTACATGGATAAATGCTTCTTATATATAATTTATATATGTATAAATTATATGAACTCATATAATAATCATGTCAAATTGTATATGAAACATTTATATATATTTAAATATATTTTAATCGCCTGTATAATTATATATAATCATAATATAATCATATATGATATTGTTGCGCTCGCCGCGTCACTCGTTCACACGCTTAATTCTCATGGTTATGAAAAAGAACAATCTCAATGTTTATTGCAAACGTCGCGATACAGAAGAGCGCGGACACATGTCCGAATGGTCCAGCAGCTCAAGACAAAATCCATCAGCTGTTTCATTAAATCAATAAATCAATATAGCTTGTTACTAAGGACAGGCGTTTTGCATCTTAACGGAAAGACTTTTCGTTGCACGCTTCAGCTCGGAGCCTGAAAAGCATACCGGGCGGCATGCACGCAACAATATCATACATAAGTACGGAAATTTTGCTTTTTATATATAACGCTACATAAAATTATATATAATCACATAGGGTTATATATATGTAGGATTAGGATAAGATACAAGATTATTTACTTTATTTTAGTTATTCTTTATTTTCTTTTAATTTGAATTGGCCGCGGAAGAGTAAGAGCCGAGAACAGTAGAGAGTAAGAGCGTAGTCCGAGAGAGGGAGTGTGTGGCGTTGAGCGGCGGTGAGTGACACACACGAGAGACGTGAGTCAGTGAGTCAGGAGGAGAGGTCGGAACTGGTTGATTGGAGAATTTCGTGAGAGCGTGAATAAAGTAAAGTGAGTGCGAGCGTATGTCTCATGGATCTCATGTATATCCCAATTGTAAAACTTGTGGAAAATAAAATCCTATAAAGTTGCGGGCTCGTCCGGGATATACGGAAAATTAACCGGAACCTCTCGCAAGATACACTGATAGAAGACGCTGATAGAAGACGCTGAGAGAAGACGCTGAAACGACGATAAAAATACGTGAGACGAGGACGTTAAGAGAAAGAGGCAAAACGTACAATCCACGATGGAATAATTAGGTCAAGTATCAGCAATTAACCAAAAGATTGGCACGTCGTCCAAGCCAGTAATAATCGCCATGCATAGATTCGTTTTTGAAGAAGACGGAGACAGAAATAACCGACGACGTTTACGCGAGTTCAAAGGTTTTACGTTCAAGGATGATTCACCCGAATTCGCAGTTAAGATGCAGTATGCAGTACGCTTTACAATAGAAGATTTAATATCAATCTGCAACGTTCTGGGCCTCGAATATGCAGGAAACGCCGAGCAGATAAGAGAAAGAATATTGAGAGCCTTAATGAATGAAGACGCCCTCAGCCCCACCGAAGACGAGGACGACATGGCAGACGACGACGAGAAATACGAGGTTAGCGTGAACGAACTGGACGACGTGGTTGAAACAGACGGCGACGACGAGGAAGACGAAGATGTTAGAAGTCAGGCTCAAGGATCGGATGCAAGACCGGAAAGAAGTTGCAGACTAGGAAATAAACATTTTGTGCTAAGTTATAGAGATGTCGAAGACTCAGTTCGCTCGTTTAACGGAACCGACTCATATCCGATCGACCGATGGATAAGTGATTTTGAGGAAGCAGCTATTATGTTCGGATGGAATTATTTGCAGAAGGTTGTGTTTGCGAAGAAATCCTTGAAAGGAGTCGCCAAACTATTTATACAAAGTGAAAGTGTTATTAAAACGTGGAAGAAGTTAAAGGATGCCTTGACGGAAGAATTTTCAACAAAGATTAACAGTGCACAATTACACAAACTGTTGGAAAGACGTAGGATGAAAAAAAAGAGACAATCCAAGAGTATTTTTTTGTTATGAGAGAGTTAGCATCAAGAAGCTCTATAGAATCAGATGCATTGTTCGACTACGTGATAAACGGCATCAATAACGAAATAAGTAATAAGCAAATTTTGTACGGAACGAAGACTGTCCGCAAATTTAAAGACAAGCTCGACACCTACGAGAAGATAAAGAAGAGCGGTTTAGACAAAACAACAAAACATGCAAGGTCTCGAAACGAAATAAACAAACATGTTGGTAAGAAGTCCTCAGGAGAAGACGTTAAGAAGAAGACGCCAGACGATCAAGAAAGCGGATCACAAATACGTTGTTATAACTGTGGTATGAATGAACACCACGCCAAAAATTGCGACAAGAAGCCCTTAGGAAAGAAATGCTTTAGCTGCAACAAATTTGGACACGAAGCAAAAGACTGCGAGGATAAAAAGAAGAATAAAGCTGCATCGGACGCGGAACAAGCGGTTAATTTGGTAGATGTATCTCCAATGAATGTATGCAAGAGTATTGTTATAAATGACGTAAGTTTTCAAGCGTTAATGGATACGGGTAGCACAGTTTACTTAGAGAAGACGCGTTTAGAAAATTAGGAAAGTACACACTTGTTCAGTCGTCACGCACATTTTTCGGTTTCGGAGGCGGAGAGTAAAAGACGCTAGGATATTTTCAAACTATTGTATATATCGATGGAGAGGATTATCCATTAAGGTTATATGTTGTACCACATAAGTCTGTAAACATGGAAGCAGTTATAGGTAGAGATATATTAAAACAAGCCGATGTAAATTTTGGACGAGAATGTATTAATTTTTAAAAAATCAGTAATAAATCTGGCGCAGATTAACATTTCAGAAGAATCGCGAGTAGATGTTGAACATATTCCTGACGTAGAAGTAAAAGATTGAGTTAAAGATTTAATAGACAAATATAAACCGAAAAAACATGATTGTAAGACTACAGGAATTAATCTCAAGATAACGCTAAAGAATGAAAATCCGATTTATCAGAGACCACGTAGATTAGCGATTCCGGAGAAGAAAATAGTAGAAAAACAAGTACAAGAATGGATTGTAGAAAGTATTGTCGAACCATGTTCCTCGGAATATGCAAGCCCGGTAGTCGTAGTTAAAAAAAAGGACGGTTCGCCACGAGTTTGTATCGACTATCGACCACTCAATCGAATTATAGAACGCGATAGACATCCGTTGCCATTAATAGAAGATCAGATAGGCAAATTAAAAGACGCGCAAATATTTAGCACACTCGACCTTAGAAACGGATTTTTCCATGTGAAAGTAGATGAAGAAAGTCGCAAATACACAGCATTTGTTACACATGAAAGTCAATATCAATTTTTAAGAGCTCCTTTTGGTTTGTCTAATTCTCCCCCTGTATTCCAGAGGTTTATCAACCATATTTTTAGACCGTTGGTTAATGCCGGAATAATGACGTTATATTTAAACGATGTTATTGTTTTAGCCGTAGATTATAATTAGGCTGTGAAAAGACTAAAGACTGTATTAGAGGTAGCCAGTGATTATGGATTAGAGTTAAATGTTAAGAAATGTGAATTTATGAAGACGCGTATAGAGTTTTTAGGGCAGATCATAGAAAATGGAACAGTGTCTCCATCCCCAGAAAAAATAAAAGCGGTAATAGGATTCCCGGAGCCGACGACGATCAAGCAAGTTCAGAGTTTCCTTGGCCTCACGGAATATTTCCGAAAGTTCATCAAAAGATATTCAATGATTACAAAGCCGCTGAGCGACCTACTGCGTAAGGAGAGAGATTTTCAATTTGAAGAAGCGGAAAAAAACGCCTTTAACGAGTTAAAGCAGATATTAAGTAAAGAACCTGTCTTACAAATATTTGATCCGACGTTAGAGACAGAAGTACATACAGACGTTTGCCAGGATGGAATAGGCGCAATCTTGTTGCAACAATCAAAAACAGATGATAGATTGCACCCCGTACAATACATGAGTCGTAAATCATCACCAGCTGAGAGGAAATACAGAAGTTACGAATTAGAGGTATTAGCCGTAATTGAAGCTTTAGAGAAGTTCCGTATATACTTGCTCGGATTGAAATTCAAGATAATAACAGATTGTGCGGTTTTCACACAAACGATGCAAAAAAAGGAAGTGTCGCCGAAAATCTGGCGATGGGTTGAAAAACTAGAAGATTTTGATTATGTACTAGAGCACCGACCAGGTACCCGAATGAAGCATGTGGACGCGTTAAGCAGAAACGCCGTTATGACGATAACCGAAGACAGTGTACTAGCAAAGATAAAAGCTGCTCAGATGGAAGATCCCAGATTAAACTCGTTGATGAAGGAACCAGAATCAGAACTGAGTAACGGTTATACTCTAATCGGAGGAACACTTCACAAATTCATAGACGGTAGGGACTTACTGCTTGTTCCAGATCTCATGCAAAACGAGATAATACAAGCAATTCACAACAAGGGTCATCTTTCAGCTAAGAGAACCGAAGATATAATACAGAGAGAATATTTTATACCGGACTTAAAGAAGAAACAGAATAATGAATTTTCTTCGCCAGTGTATAGAATAACAAATAAGCAACTTAATCGACAGACTGGCAATATATAACATCTCTTCGATGTGACCATTGAAAAAACTATGAGCCAACTCGCTTTGTCGGATTCACACAGCACTTTTTCGGATCAATCGTCAAGACATTATTAATTTCGACCAACGGACAAGCAGAGAGGATTAATCGAACGATAATTCCGATACTTACCAAGTTGTCATTGGAAGATCCAACCAAATGGTATCGATATGTTGGTCAACTTCAGTACGTCTTGAATTCTACCTTTCAAAGGGGTATTGGCTTAACACCATTCGAGCTGTTAACCGGTGTAAAAATGAGGTACAAAAAAGATCTACATTTAAAAGAGGTGTTGGAGCAAGTTTGGCAAGAGCATTTTGAAGATGAACGCATTGTTCTACGGACCAAGGCTATAAACCAAATATTGAAGACACAACAGGAGAACTGCAAAATTTTCAACAAAAGTCGTAAACCATCACGGAAATACAAAGTCGGCGAGCTAGTTGCGATTAAGCGAACACAGATGTCCCCAGAGCGAAAGCTACGCGCAAAATATTTAGGTCCTTATAGCATCGTTAGGATTAAAAATAATGATACTTACGATGTAAAGCGAGCTATTCCAGGAGAAGGACCAGGTATCACGAGTACGTGTGCCGAATTTATGAAGCTATGGTTAAACGTAAAGTAACCATTCGAAGCGAATAGTTAGTCAGATATGGCCGAATGTAGGATTAGGATAAGATACAAGATTATTTAGTTTATTTTAGTTATTAATTATTTTCTTTTAATTTGAATTGGCCGCGGAAGAGTAAGAGCCGAGAACAGTAGAGAGTAAGAGCGTAGTCCGAGAGTGGGAGTGTGTGGCGTTGAGCGGCGGTAAGCGACACACACGAGAGACGTGAATCAGTGAGTCAGGAGGAAAGGTAGGAACTGGTTGATTGGAGAATTTTGTGAGAGCGTGAATAAAGTACAGTGAGTGCGAGCGTATGTCTCATGGATCTCATGTATATTCCAATTGTAAAATTTGTGGAAAATAAAATCTTATATATACTTCCATATGATCCTTATATGTATCCAGACATGAGTGCATATATGATCCATTGTTAATATCTAGTTATATTTGAAATTATATATGCCTATATACCTGAGACCACCCGCCCACCCCTTTTCTTTTAAAAACTAAGCATTTTAGAGAAAAACGTTCCAGACAAAAATTGTATGGTTTTGAGGGGAACATAAGATGGTGTCATTGATTTGAACTTGGGTGGCATCGTTAAGGACAGGTCAAGGACACCTTTAGTTTCTTAAATAGAACTTCCTATTTTTTATTGCATATTTTTATAGCTTATGTCGAGAGCTTTCCAAAACACTATAATTAAGTATTTTTTCATTAAGTACTTTTTGAGTTATAAGGCTAAGTTACAGTATTGTGACATAATATTTTGTTAAGTATTTATAATTCAATATAAATACAAAATAATAATAAAAATAATTCAAATCTAGTCATCTCGCGTAGCAGTCCGCGAACGGACTCGGAGCGCCGAGCGGTGCCGAAAACGGCCGAGAGCCACCGAACGCGATTGCGGCATCGGGACGCCGTACTTCCCGAACGCTCCGCCGCTCCATCCCGGCGCGCGCGATCGCCGTCGCGTATACCCCCGCCACGCCGACACGCCATCGCGGGCGTATATAAACCGAGCAACGTTGCTAACTAGTAGATTCCGCCGTAAGCCAGCAACCGATCCGACCGATTCTCCGCTGCTCACGGATCCCGAAATCCCACAGTCGAACAACCAGGAGATAGAGAGTGTTCTCTGCCTCTGCCGAGTGAAGTATCTAGGCGGTTGACTCAAACTTCCATCCGAACACCTGTGACACCGGAGTGAACCAGGGTAAGAGAGTTCTTCTCTTACTCGCCAAGAGTCTTGGCCACCCGGTGCCGCTTCCCGCCTACACGAATCGATGCGCCAGAAGATAGAGAGTACTTCTCTATCTCCGCTAAGGGTCTTAGCCGCTCGATATCGTGTCTAATCACGATCCAGCGCCTCGCGCGCTTACTGCCGCCGCTATCCAAGCCTGCGATACTGCGTCACCCGCGCCGAAATCGTACACCGTACTTTAGCGAGCCCGCGCACCCGCCGACTCGCGAAACTCCGCGATCTCCGTATATCGTCGCTATACCGACGCCCGCGAACTTCGCGATATATGTATGTCACCGCCAGTGTAACCGCATCCGCGATCTATTACACGTATCCGTCTACTCCGCGATATCTGTATATCACCGCCATTGTAACCGCGTCCGCGATCTAGTGTACGTATCCGTCTACTCCGCGATCACTGTATACCGCCGCTATCGTAGCAGCGACCGCGATCTTTTGTACATATCCACCGCTCCCGCGAGCATTTCTATGTATTCACGTTAATTGAATAAACCCTATTACGTTTTTGTTATATTTTAACCGAGTCTTGTGTCTTCTTCCGCGCCTACTCCGAACCCTGACCAGCCACGAGCTAAATCCGCGCTTCGGAAGCTAGGTTGTTTTAAGCGACTTCTCGCTTAAGGGGGTATGACAGCTTTGTGGGTCGAAAAAATTCATTTTTTTTGCTTAAATGATACTTTGATATGTATAGAATATAATTCCATTCATATTAAGTCAGTCTGGAACTCTTTTCATGTTGAAAATAACCATGTTTGTGCGTAACTCCATAGCGCGCAGAGAGAGCCTCGGAGCGCTGTCCGAGTGTTTTTCCTTTCTACTTTATTTTTTGAGTATTTGAGGCTTCCTGATAGTTCAGAACAGTATGGTAGTACACGGGTTTACACAAAACAGCAATGAAAGCTTTAATGCTGTGCTGTGGTCAATGGCGCCGAAAGCGGTCCACAGTAGCAAAACACGCGTCGATATTGCCGCCAATATTGCAGTTTGCACGTTCAACGACGGTTTGCGGAGCATTATGGAAATTATGCAAGTTTTAAACATGACTATTGGAAGTACTTGCTACACGTTCTGCATTGAAACCGACGAATGCCGGATCCGTGCAGCTGAGCGCGCCATGACTGAGGAAGCAAAAGAAGCTCGCCGATAACAAATTTCAACTAGAAAGGCCACAAATGACGAAGATGTTAATCTGGAAGGATAACTGTATGGTGCAGGCATTGCCGATTAAAGGTGAGAAGCTAATAATTACAAGTTTTCTCGTTGCAAAACTTTAAACGCGATTTCTGAAAAATACTATTTTTTAAACTGGTGTACATCATAACTCCCACAATTTTAATCGGATTGACATAAACCAAATTTTTTTCTACTCTAAATGAACTTTTTTATGGAAGTACGTAGCCGTTTTTAAATTGGATTGTTAGTTTTTTTTGGGAACCAATTTTATACACGATTTTTCAGTGTAAATTTGGACATTTTTGTTCAAATTAGTGTCAATTTCGCAAAAATCAATATTTTTCAAAAATCCTACGTACTTCCATAGCCAATCTATCACAGATTAAGAATTTCTTTAAATTTCTGTTCTAGGTCATACCAGTCAGCCGAAATCGTGTACACCAGCTGGACCCCCGTGACGCACACGGCCTCTTTGGACAGGGTGTATATTTTATATACGAATAATTTTATATACAAAAAAATTTTGTTTTACATCTTCAATGTATAATAAAAAGACCCCTTAAAGCCGATTTTCGATTGCTCTATTTCTTATATGTTAAAAAAAATCGTTAAAAAAGATTAAATTTCATGCTCGAAGGTGTCATACTCCCTTAAGGTTATGTTACCTCTTGGTGACGGTGTCCGGGCACCGGAGGTATGAGAACTTTCGAGGGAAGGTAGTGATCTCGCCGTCGAGCGTAGTGCGTCGGTCTCCTGACGACTAGCACTGGAAGGCGGATCTATAACGATCACCTTCCTCGGAGGGTCTGACACCGCGCGCCTTGCGCTGGGTGGCGGTTGAGTACCGCTTGTCGTGATCGCCTTTTTCGGAGGATTCGGGAAAAGGTCAGAAGCCGTGTGTCTTGCACCGGGAGTCGACTGAGCGCCGTTCGCAGGGCTGTCGCTCAGAACAACCTTCCTCCTCTTCGCAGTATAATGCTGCAAAGGGAGCGGTTGTGTCCTGCATCGTTCCGTCGACTGCGCAACCACCACTTCCTTGGCAGGCCGGGAAGGGTGCTGGATGATATTGGAGCGTAGCGTGGTGAGGCTGGCTCGACTGCTTTGGCCGACTGCTCGCAATACACCGAATCTTCTCTGCAACGGGCTTCTCTTTTATACCCGAGAAAAATCGGCGGCGAGTATCAACAACGGGGTTGCTAGGATACTTACGTTTCGTGAGACTTACAATCTGTCATCCAGGAAGCGACCTGAAATTCTCGCTTTCCGATGACTTGAATCTCTCCGCGTTTGACAACTTGAATTTTCCCCGCGCACATCGTAAATAATAACCTGCTTGCTGTCGCGGAAACCACGTGTCGTCAGAGCGGAGGTACGAAAGTTACCCTGAAGGCTGGTGGCTGACGGAGGTTGCCACAATATGTATGTATCGATTTATTGTATGTCCCCGTAGGGTTTACCAGACGTTTTTTTATAAGGAACGTACCCAAATCTCTTAAAAAAATTTGTAATCCCTCTTCATTCATTCCCTGGCCATGTGCGACCTCACATTTAATCTTTTTGCCTTCCCTTAACCCTCCCTTCTTCTTTCGCGTCTTCGTTCGTCTCCTTCCACATCATCCTGTCTCGGTTCTTCCTTCCTGTCTACTTCCTGCCCTGGATTATCGTCCGCGCCCATACGGAGTTTCTCTTCCAACTCTCTCGTGATCTCCTCCTCCTCCGACATCCTCTCATTTCTGCTCTCCTCCACTCTCCCTCCTAATCTCCCTTCCCACTCCACTCTCTTTCTTATCCTCGTTTCCATTGACCTGTCCTCGTCTATCTTTACCCTTAACCTATTTCCCGCTTTCCTTCTTGCCTCTAGAACCCTCCATTTCTCCTCCTCATTCCCCAGCTTAACCAGCAACGTTATCCAATCCCCCCTCAGCCCTACCACCCTCACCTCTCTTACCTCCGCTTTCACCTTCAAGCCTTCCACAAAGAGCTCCCTCACCTTCCCTAAATTCGATTCTTTTCCTACCCACCTCTCCTTCTCAATCCTTATTATAACGTTTTTCCTTCTCATTTCATCTTCGCTTCTCTCGTCCTCTCCTGCCCACCATTTCCTCCTCCCCG
This sequence comes from Temnothorax longispinosus, assembly GCF_030848805.1. NCBI lineage: Eukaryota > Metazoa > Arthropoda > Insecta > Hymenoptera > Formicidae > Temnothorax > Temnothorax longispinosus. The sequence goes on from NC_092368.1 coordinate 9,899,795, forward strand.
TCTTACCTTTACTCTCCTTGCCCTCCTCCCTCCTCCCTCCTCCCTTTTCCCCCTCCTTGCTCCATTTTTTCTATTCTTTTTTTCAGACTCTTTATCTCCTCCTTCAACTTCTCCATCTCCTTCTCCTTCCTCTTTCCGTCCTCTATCACCTCCCTTAGCAACTTCCTCACTTTCTTCTCCACTGTCTTCTCCACCACCTCCTTCTCTACTATACATCTTCCTTCCATCCTGAGCTATCTAAAACACGAATAGGTTAACTGTAACACGTGCAAATACTTCCTTTCCTCTCCCTTTCTCTGCCTCCCTCTCACACCCTCCTCTCTCACTCCGCTCTATCGTGCTTACCTCTTTCGCCTCCCCCTTAACCCTCTACCCTTTCACTAACAAATCTTTCTATGCTCTCCGCTTGCTTCCCTCTGCTGTTCAACTCTCCTTACGACCTACCTTCTCTACTACCACCATGTGCGCTCCCATCCTCTTCACTTCGATCCATCGACCCCCTCCTTCGATCTCTCAATATCCGTGTCTGTCCGTCGATCCCGTTGCAAATCCACCCTTCTCTCTATTGTCGCCCTCTCCACTCAGTCCTACCAACCTTTGCTATCAGTCGCCCGTCATCTCGGTGCCCAGCGCCGCTTCTGCCTTTTCCTCAGCGCCATCTCGTTTCATGACTTGCTTCTTGCCATCCTCCCCCTCACGTCCCTGCCTCTTCACCTTCCTCTCTGTCTCCTAACCTCAAAGTGATCCATTCCCTTTCTTCCCTCACCATTCCCCGCTCACGTCGTTCTCACACTCTCCTCCATCTCTTCCACCTTCTCCACATCTCCTCCACCGCTTCCGCTACTTCTCTCCTGTTTTCACACCCCTATCTCCTCTCACCGTCTCACAAACTCTCCACTTATTCTCTGGACCGTCCGTTTATTCCCCCTCCCAACGCTCCTTCCAAGGTTGCCACAATAATTATATATAATTATATATAATTTTTTTTTCCCGGGACATTACTTCAGTCCCACTTCGACTGAAGTCCCAGTTCGACAGCCCCACAGATCGAATAACATACGTCCCTAAAGTATAAAATCTTGTCGGATTTAGATTTTAGATTTTAATTAGACTTTTAGATTTTAATTCATTTCGTGTTTAATTTGCGGTCATTCCATTTGTTGACGATTCCAAGGCTTAGACGGATTGAGTTTCGACAGTTTTTCCAAAGGTAAAAATTTTATTTGTATCTTTATATTTCGTACATTACCTCTGAAAAAGTGCGAACGAATTTAATAACATAGCGTGTTTTATTGTGGCTAATTGTCAATTTATTATATTTAATTAATTTAATATCAACAATTCAGTCAGTTAAATTTTATGTATGTCGTTACAGATACATTTTAAATTGTTTACGTTACATGAGACACGTGAATGTTATATAAAAAAAAAGGAGTGGTAATAATCGACGCTGACTGGCTATATAAAATTCTTTAATTATCTCATGACGTTTCGACCGTCACTTTCGGTCCTTATCAAGTGTTCAAATTATATTACTTGCAAACAATTCAGTCCTGGCATTGTGCCAACAATCCAAAAGTCAAAAACTAAATGAAAAAATAAAAAGAAAAAAATATTTAATATAAAAAGTCCAGAACTAAAAAGATGAGAAAATATAAAAAGAAAAATATAAAATATAAATTGACAAGTTTAAAAAGTGTTGAAAATTACAAAATGATAAAACTTACTAAATGATAAAAAATAATATAGAAAGAAAAGTATAACATATAAACTTACAAGTTTGCGCGTCATATGTAAAAATGATGGTAAATGTGGGAAAAGCATGTCAGCAGTCCACGGGTGACAAAGGCAAACTGATCACGATCGACGTTAAATATTCTTTATTATTATATTATATGCCCCGGTCAAATCATCCGTGTCTTTCTGTAGGTTGATTGTGTTGTTATTTTGTTTTATGAAAAACATTTCAGCGATCTCGCGTTGTCTAATTTGTTTTTCGCTATGTAATATCTCTGTTTTATGCCATTCGAATTCGTGATCAAAGGAAGTACGATGCTTACTGACAACCGAATGGTTGCCGACATGCTTCTTGATATCCGCTCTATGCTCTTTAATGCGTGTTTCGAGATGTCTTTTGGTTTGGCCAATGTACGTGGCATCGCAGTTTCCGCAGTCAATTTTATAAATTAAGTTAGTCTGCTTGAAACAATCGAGTCTATCTTTCCCTCTCTTTATGACGCAATCGAGGGACTTAGGAACTGTATAAAGGACATGAAGACCGCTATCATTAAAGATACGCAAAAGTCTCTCGCTGAGACCTTTAATGTAGGGAACCTTTATACAATTTTTTGGTATTTGCCGTATAATGTCGTTTGTGTTAGATGTGTTAACACGGTGACTGAGAAGTTTCAATCTCACTCTAATAAACTTGTCAATCAAATGTGGAGGATAGCAGTTGTTTAGAAGTATTTCTTTGATTTTAGCAATCTTGTTCTCGTGGAACCGTTTGTCGGATAATAAGATCGCGTGGTCAACCAAGCTTGTTATAGTGTTTAGCTTGTATTTTTTTGGGTGACTCGAAAAATAATTAACGTATCGCCCAAAGAAGGTAGGTTTAATATACCAGTTAGTAATTAAGGTATCATAATCCCTGATGACAGTCGTATTCAAGAAATTGATTGAATTATTTCGATTATTACCACTTCTTTTTATTCTATTCACTGGCGAAGAAAAGGTTTCCTTATTTGTTAATTACACACCGTTGACCTGAAGAATGGGGTCATTTCCCAACGGAGGTTTTTTTGGAACAATTATTGAGCAATTCGGATACGAGCGCACTTGCTTATTGAAGTCCTGGATTGACATGAAAATGAAGACGGTTGCAGCAAGCCAACAACTCACTTTCCTTTTACGATGTAGACGGTATGATATCCTGCCTCAACATATCTACAACATGCGTTTTAACATCGGCTTCCACAGTATCAACGTGAACAGCAGCTTTAATAAATCCAAGAAACGGTATTCCAAAGCCTTGCTAAACTTCAAAATTCGCGACATTAACTGCCACTTAAAATACTTACGATCTCGTGTCATTAATATTGAGAATCAAATTCACACACATTTTCCGCCCAGGTTAGTTACTAACTTTTTCGAATCGAACACGAGAAAAATCGATAGATTTAATGGACAGGAAAAAATAAGGCTAATGAACAAATTCCATCGTAGCATCAATAAACAAAATAAAGGCTTCATGTCTTTTGAGAATATAGATCGTTCGAAATGGATTGTAAACGTCAGCAGTAAACAAATTCCAGAGTCGGTACTTAAAATTCTTAGCCTCGGAGATAAGTTCGGTGTCCCGATAGACCGTAACAATAAAAAAGATCGCTTGCGTTTAACCTTAGATATTATTAAGAATTTCGAGTTTGAGTGTTGCAAAATTGACGACGATGCCATTGATGAAACACGTGGTTTGACTGCTAGCGCTTTACATAAATTTTTAAGCAAGGATAGACATGTAAATTATTTAGACAGTCACATCTTACGTGAGTTCATAAAATGTAAAAAATATTTGCGCGACAATGACGATATTTTTGTTACGAAAGCTGACAAGGTCCAAACAACGGTTATGGATAAGAAAACGTACATCGACCAAATGAATTTGTTACTTGACAATCAAATGACTTACAGAAAATTAAAAAAAGATCCAATTAAACGCATTACAACTAAACTTAATGAGCTTATCAAATCATGGCACACTAATGGTATCGTCGATGACCGTACTTATAAATTCCTTAACTGCACAAATGGTAATCTTCCGAGATGTTACGGATTACCTAAAATACATAAAGGTACATAAACGGTTTTCCCTTGCGAATCATCGTTTCCGCTGTGGGTAGTCCACTTTATAATGTAGCGCGTTTCATCCATAACATATTACATAAATCCATATCGAAACCTAAGTCATATATTAAAGACAGTTGGACCTTTGTGTCTGAGATCAACAATTTTAAAATTAATCCGGACGAATTGATGGTCTCTCTCGACGTCACTGCATTATTCACTAAAATACCTAAAGATTTAGTTATGGATGGTATAAAGAATAGATGGAAATATATTTCCCGTAATACTGATTTCAATTTAGAACAATTTTTATACGCGATTGACCTCATCCTATCTTCAACAAGTTTTCAGTTTGACGAGCAATTTTATGAACAGGTTTTCGGTAGCCCCATGGGTTCCCCTCTATCTCCTATCCTTGCGGACATTGTTATGGATGATCTTGAGACTTTCTGCTTGAAACAATTAAGTTTTGCGATCCGGTTTTTTTGTCGTTATGTTGACGATGTCTTTGCGATTGTTCCGAAATCTAATATTGATGAAATTTTAACGGTTTTCAATAATTATTATCCTTGATTGAAATTTACCTACGAAACTGAGGAAAATAATTTAATCAATTTCTTGAATACGACTGTCATCAGGGATTATGATACTTTAATTACTAACTGGTATACTAAACCTACCTTCTTTGGGCGATACGTTAATTATTTTTCGAGTCACCCGAAAAAATACAAGCTAAACACTATAACAAGCTTGTTTGACCACGCGATCTTATTATCCGACAAAGGGTTCCACGAGAACAATATTGCTAAAATCAAAGAAATACTTCTAAACAACTGCTATCCTCCACATTTGATTGACAAGTTTATTAGAGTGAGATTGAAACTTCTCAGTCACCGTGTTAACACATCTAACACAAACGACATTATACGGCAAATACCGAAAAATTGTATAAAGGTTCCCTACATTAAAGGTCTCAGCGAGAGACTTTTGCGTATCTTTAATGATAGCGGTCTTCATGTCCTTTATACAGTTCCTAAGTCCCTCGATTGCGTCATAAAGAGAGGGAAAGATAGACTCGATTGTTTCAAGCAGACTAACTTAATTTATAAAATTGACTGCGGAAACTGCGATGCCACGTACATTGGCCAAACCAAAAGACATCTCGAAACACGCATTAAAGAGCATAGAGCGGATATCAAGAAGCATGTCGGCAACCATTCGGTTGTCAGTAAGCATCGTACTTCCTTTGATCACGAATTCGAATGGCATAAAACAGAGATATTACATAGCGAAAAACAAATTAGACAACGCGAGATCGCTGAAATGTTTTTCATAAAACAAAATAACAACACAATCAACCTACAGAAAGACACGGATGATTTGACCGGAGCATATAATATAATAATAAAGAATATTTAACGTCGATCGTGATCAGTTTGCCTTTGTCACCCGTGGACTGCTGACATGCTTTTCCCACATTTACCATCATTTTTACATATGACGCGCAAACTTGTAAGTTTATATTTTATACTTTTCTTTCTATATTATTTTTTATCATTTAGTAAGTTTTATCATTTTGTAATTTTCATCACTTTTTAAACTTGTCAATTTATATTTTATATTTTTCTTTTTATATTTTCTCATCATTTTAGTTCTGGACTTTTTATATTATATATTTTTTTCTTTTTATTTTTTCATTTAATTCTTGACTTTTGGATTGTTGGCACAATGCCAGGACTGAATTGTTTGCAAGTAATATAATTTGAACACTTGATAAGGACCGAAAGTGACGGTCGAAACGTCGTGAGATAATTAAAGAATTTTATATAGCCAGTCAGCGTCGATTATTACCACTCCTTTTTATTCTATTCACTGGCGAAGAAAAGGTTTCCTTATTTGTTATATAAAAAAAGTCAGATCGTTTACTTTCAATATTTTATAATTATTCAATCTTTTCAACCGTTACATAAATTATAATTAACAAATGTGTAAAAGTACGAAGCTTTTGAGTAATCGACAGTTGAAAAATAAGTAATGCAGTACAAAATATATTTGTTTGTTTGTTTGTTTGTTTGTTTGTTTGTTTGTTTGTTTGTTTGTTTGTTTGTTTGTTTGTTTGTTGGTTTGTTGGTTTGTTGGTTTGTTGGTTTGTTGGTTTGTTGGTTTGTTGGTTTGTTGGTTTGTTGGTTTGTTGGTTTGTTGGTTTGTTGGTTTGTTGGTTTGTTGTTTGTTGGTTTTTGTTTGTTGTTTGTTTGTTTGTTGTTTGTTGTTTTGTTTGGTTTGTTGGTTTGTTGTTTGTTTGGTTTGTTGGTTTGTGGTTTGTTGGTTTGTTGGTTTGTTGGTTTGTTTGTTTGTTGGTTTGTTGGTTTGTTTGTTTTTGTTTGTTGGTTTGTTGGTTGTTGGTTTTGTTTGTTGTTTGTTGGTTTGTTGGTTTGTTTGTTTGGTTGTTGGTGGTTTGGTTTGTTTGTTGTTTTTTGTTTGTTTGTGTGTGTTTGTTTGGTTTGTTGGTTTGGTTTGTTGTTTGTTTGTTTGTTTGTTGTTTTGTTGTTTGTTTGTTTGTTGTTTGTTTGTTTGTTTGTTTTTTTGTTTTTTGTTTGTTTGTTTGTTGGTTTGTTTGGTTGTGTTGTTTGTTGTTTTGTTTGTTGTGTTTGTTTGTTTGTTGTTGTTTGTTTGTTTGTTTGTTTGTTTGTTTGTTTGTTGGTTTTTGTTTTTGTTTTGTTGTTTTTTTTTGGTTTTTTTTTTTTTTGTTTGTTGTTTGTTGTTTTTGTGTTTGTTTGTTTGTTGTTTGTTGTTTTTGTTTGTTTGTTTGTTTGTTTTGTTTGTTTGTTTTTTGTTTTTTGTTGTTTTTTTGTTTGTTTTTGTTGTTTGTTTTGTTTGTTTGTTGTTTTTTTTTTTTTGTTTGTTTGTTTGTTTGTTTTGTTTGTTTGTTTTGTTTGTTTTTTTTGTTTGTTTGTTTGTTTGTTGTTTGTTTGTTTGTTTTTTTGGTTGTTTGTTTTGTTGTTTGTTTGTTTGTTTTGTTTTTTGTTTTTGTTTGTTTGTTTGTTTGTTTTGTTTGTTTTTTGTTTTGTTTGTTTGTTTAACGGAATATAATTCCTTTAGTGCAATTAACAAAAGGACAACTGTTTAACGAATATTTTAACAAATAATAAATGCATAAGCAAGAAAATTGTTAATGAAGACAATGAATTAATGATCGTTTAAATGAGTCGATGGTTTTTTGAAAAAAGTCTAGACGGTCGGAAAAATTCGCTAATAGGTGGATTCTATTTAAGGGCTTGAATTTTCCGTAGGATGTGCGGTGTAACTCCTCATAAAACATCAGGTTACATCTGAGAGGTCTGGTTGGAACATGTAAATGTACACGCTGTAGCAGGTCCGAGCAATTAATATGACCACCAATCAATTTGAATAGAAATAACAGGTCAAAATATGTTCTTTCACTCAGTGTTAATAGATTAGTTCTGACCAATACGAGATCATAGTTATGATCGCGTAGATGTATAGGGTTATCTGTAAGGGAGCTAATTCTTCGAAGAAAACGATGTTGGATTTTTTCGATTTCCCTAGAGTGATTAAGTTGATATGGAGCCCATACAATGGCAGCATACTCCAAGCTCGGCTTGACTAAAGCGCAGTACAGCATTTTTAGTGTATGAATATTTGTGAAATATTTACAGGATCGTAGGACAAAGTCTAGTTTTTTATACGCATTATTTGTAATAAGATGGATATGTTTGTCAAATGATAAGTCCGCAGAGAACCATACACCCAGATCACGTATAGTGTCGCACGCAGACAGAGGAGTATCGAATAAGCTATAATTATGTTTATACAAACTTTTCTTCTTGCTGAAGTATTATTGCCCTGAGGTACACAAGCAAATGACTCTAATTCTACTTTTACAAATACGCAAAATTTATCCCTTCGCCCGCATAGGTATTTTTGGCACCTTTACGCCGCATAGGTGGGTCGTTTTCGTCCTGACTTTTTTTTAACCGTTAAAGTGTTACAAAAAATCTGAAAAAATTCATGGAGGTAATTCAAACCTTTAATTTGAAGTATCAATCATAAAATTATAAACAATTTAATTTTTTCACATAATTTGTATTTAAAAAATGGAGCAACTACAACTACAACTTGTAAAATCATCTTTTACTAAAAAAATCATAACTTTAAGACAAATAAAGATATCAAAATGAATAAAAAAGGAAATTGAAGGGGAAAAACGTACCTTTCATAAAAAAAATATTGCATGCAATTATTTTGAAATGAAGTGCTTAAGTGTTCGCCGCCAACCTCGTTTTTTCAAGAATTACGTGTCTCCTGTGACGGCCGGAGGGAGACTGGCGCTTTGAAACTCGGTAGGCGGGTTCTCGGGGAGCATAACTTTTTTTACGGATGCGCAGTGGCGCCCTCTCTACCAGTTTTCAAGAAGTTACAACTACATTTGATTTTCGTTCGGACGAAAACGACCCACCTATGCGGGCGAAAGGTTATGTTCACCTATAATGTACGATACAGTTGAGACTAATGAAAGTATTATCGACGTAGGTACAATAAATACCAATAAATCTCCTCCCACATTAATGCTTACAGAATTAAACTTTAATAACATAGATGATGTATATACATTAAACACTGATGACAGTGATAATTCTATTACTGTAAGAATGACGAAAATTATAATAACAATGGTCTTATAACGCATACATTTGTAGTAAATCCAGCCAATTTTACGAATAACTTGCGTAGGTTAGCAATCGACAATAATTTAACACACGCAGCATTAAGTAAGATTTTGGAATTAATTAATCCAGCCTATTCATTTTTATCGCGTACTGCCAGATGTCTATTGCGTACTCCTAGAACATTGGAAATCATTTCTTTTGATAATGGCGAGATGTACAATTATGGCATTCACAAATGTTTGATGCGTAAGTTACAGAATAGCGGATTGAATGGCGAAATTTTAACTATCAATTTAATTATAAATTCGTACTTAAACATTAAAATTGAACTCACTCAGCACCGAACCACGGTACCGTCAACATCATTGTCAGAACTTCCTACATAGAACACCGCTTATCACCATGAATATGTACGTAATTATACTTAACTTTTTCCTTTTTAAGTTAACTGACGATTCACTTTTTATTTCCAGTGTACTTATGACTTAGATTGCAACACAAATGTTAGATAGATTGCGGCATGCGTTCGTTACACTTGTAATGTGTTAAATTCATTTTCTGTAATTTGTTAAATTTATTTTCTACACTGAGGATGGCCAGATATTGGCCGAAACGTCTGTAAATTTTATTTATTAAATAACTTAACACGAACACCTTGTTACGGCTTTATGCCTCCTTTTTTATACGTTTGATTTTTAATTATTAGAGCCTTTTAAGATTATTAATTATTGACTGCTTACCCGTATTCAAGAGCAGTAGAATTGACTTGTGACCAATTTTAGGTCATAGTGATGATATTGTAGATTCACGTCCATTTATGATTTCATGTTTTTGTGGCGAAAGAAAGCCAATAAATCTTGAAAAATATTTAGAGCTTTTTATTGAAGAAATAATTTACTTACGAGAAAACGGGTTTCAATACAACGGGAAAACATGCTGTGTTGAAATTGAGTGTTTTGCGGCTGATGTCCCCGCAAAAGACATGCTAAAGATGATAAAAGGACATACAAGTGTGTACGGATGCGAAAGGTGTACTAAAAGAGTCAAAAAGCAAATTTTTTTCCTAACTAAAATAAGTAATTCGGTAATTTTGAGAACAAAATACGACTACATAGTGAGAAGACTAATGATGATCATGTTAAAGGAAAATTGCCATTACTTGCTTTAAATATAGATCTCGTAAAGCAATTTGTATTGAATCCCACGCATATAATTTACCTAGGCATTATGAACCGTTTGCTTGTAAAGTATTGGATAGAAGGAGGACATCACTGTAAACTCTCCCGACAAAATCTTGCAGCAATTGCCTCCGATTGCTTTTTAAAGAAAATTTCGGAATTTTTCCCATTATTCACTAAATAGCGTAATAATTTATTGAAACTACTATGTATTATATTTGTAATAAATTGATATAAATACTATTTAGTTTAATATTGTTAATAAAAGTTCACAAAAGTATTGAACGAAACAGGAGTGAGTACTTTTGAACATTAAATACAATTTCATATTATAATTTTGTATATATACATATATGTATATAAAGAACGAAGAATATTCTGGAAAATTAATAAAATTGTATTAAGTTTAAGTTATTGTGCAAAATCTATAATAAGAAATTATTTTAACATTGAAATCGCGATGAATTAAAACGTATTTAAATGAAACAAATGTTTTATAACCATTCATTGTATTTAAGCAAATAATGTTTAATATCGTGTTTTTTTGTGAGCAACAATAAACTGTATATAAAAGTAGTAAAATGTAATAATAGAAAATATAAAAAATTTATAGGAACATTGTTTGGCGCTCGCCATATAATGTATATATATGTATTATAGTCATTAGTTTAGCTTGTTCATATTCATGCGCTATATTTAATCATCTTTCGAATATCTCTAGTCTATATATCGTTTGATGTATTTCGGTGACTCGCGCGAAACGTCGGCGGATCGTGATCGACGCGGAATCGATATTTGCGCGACTCACCAATCGGTGCTGCCCTCGCTCACGCCGGCAGGGCACCCGCCTGAAGAAGCTCAAGTACTCGCTCGCGACACTTTTCCAGCGCGCGAGCACAACTCACTCATCGTCAAGCGTTCTGAGAGGACACACCTCTCATCGGACACTCACCGTCTCGACGTCTCGGAGTAGAGACGCATATCGCTAACATTCGGAGTACGAGAGATTACGGAGCCCGCTCCTTGATAGTGCGATCGCCTGCTAACTTTGCCTGCTTGCTTGCTCCTTTGGGTTTGCTTGACTTAAACTGCCTCGCCTGCTATATCTGCCTGCTTGCTTGCTGCCTTGTCCTGCCTGCCTGGCCGCCTCGCCTTTGCTTGCCTTGCTGCCTTTGCTTGCCTTGCTGCCTTTGCTTGCTTTGCCGCCTTGCTTGCTGCCTTTGCTTGCCTTGCTGCCCTAGCCTGCCTTGCTGCCTTTGCCTGCGCTTGCTGCACATGCTGCCCACGAGCTTGCTAGAGAGACAAATTCTCCAGGAGACGACGGCCTCCCGAACGGTGAGTCGCATTTGCTTAATTTCGTCAATTCGCTTTGGGGAGACGATACACGCCTCCCCTGGTCCTTCGAGTCACGTAGTTCGCACCAATTCGCAAATCCGGGGAACGCTTAAACGCCCCCCGAGCATATGGTCCTTCGAGCCGGATGCAGTTTTGCGTTAGTGAATAGCGCCGACCTTTCGCTCGTTTCTTAATTAGTGATTAGTTCATAGTTCGTGCGCAATTGCATTAACGATCGATCGGTGCCGCGAATCATTCGTACGCCGCGATATCTCTCGATTGCAGTTTCGTCTTGCGACGAGAATACGCGCGCGGGATCTTGCGCGCCATTGTCGTTGATCGCTCTTGTCGTTAATTCGCTTTCTTCGCGCAATTGCATTGACAACTAATCGGTGGTTAATCATTCGCCGCGATATCTCTCGATTGCAGTTGCGGCTCGCGACGAGAATACGCGCGCGGGATCTTGCGCGCCATTGTTGTTAATCGCTCTTGCCATTAAATACTCTTGTGTTAAACAAATCGTCATTTTCGCTATCGGGCGAATAACACGACTTATAGATTATAGTTGAAGAATATTCACCAGCGAATATTCTCGAGCTAGCATAATTACTCGCACAACATTCGGTGGCCTTGGCGCTCGGTCACGGGCCGACCGCACGTACCCAATTTTTTCTAAAAGGACTCGCGCTCTACAATAACGCGCCGCTCGATCCCTAGTAGTTGCTGTGTCTGTTTACAGAATCAAAATATACATTATTTCCGATCGTAGAAATATCGTCGTCGATAGAGAGTACCGTTGGTGAGCCCGGATCCCCGGCATAATAATCTATTATAATCAAGTCAAGAATTCGTCGTTGTTCGTGTCATGTGCAGCTGTAACTCGATCTAAATAAACGCGTAAATGCGTTTTCGTTATAACCGGGCACCCGTGCCAATCTAACAATACAATTATATTCTTATTAATTGTTCATTTCTAGCGATATATTGTATTTGATTCCCGCCTTGCGTTCGCGTTTCCGATTCGTGCGTGAATCGAATGGTCATTTTCGCTATCGCAAATAATACGATTATTACATTGAAGAATTATTGCATTGAAGAATATTCTTTCGTGAATATTCCACAGTGCCTTCGCGTAGGCACTCGAACCGAGCCGTCGTCCGCTACTCGTAACCTTGGCGAACGGAACATTGTCGTTGTTTGTTAGCATACCGAACTATCGTTATCCGATATTTGTCGATCGTCGTGCTGGGCCAGTTGCCATCGCTTTGAGATCACGTGGACTCGCAACCCTACGCGCGTGTTCCGCCTTTATTAATTTTGTGGTTGTGTTCCGAGCACCATGTCTAAGAACGTACAAACTCGTCGTGAATTGAGCTTTAGGCGGATGCAGGAGATACACGACCTCTCCTTGCAGGCCGCGACCGACGATGACGCGGCGATCCGATCGAACTTTCTCGCCCGCTACTCGAGCGTGGCGAGAATCGCGGAAGAATTTGAGAGCGCTCATCTGAAAGTCATCCAAGAAGCGTCGGATTTCGACGCCGAGGACGTGATTCGGGCCGGTTTCGATAAATTACATTACGCCGTAAAGAGTCGGTACCACCTTATCACAGGCACGTCGCACGGAAACGCTCAGACGCAGCCATCGGGCCAGACCTCGGCTGTCAAATTGCCAAAGATCACGCTTCCGCAGTTCTCCGGCGACCTCGCGTTATGGCCTTTCTTCATTGCGTTATTCAACACGTCGATTCACGATAACCGGCAGATTTCCGCAATAGAGAAGTATCTACTGGCCTTGCTTAAGGGGGAAGCCCTCAACATAGTTAAAAACTTGCCGTTTTCCGCGGAGCATTACCTGATAGCTTACGACAGCCCGGTATCGGAATAAAAGAAAATTAGCAGACCATCATTTAAATTCAATGATCGAGGCAAATCCGTTGAAGTCAGAGTCGGCCGAGGCTCTCCACAACTTGTTGGACGCGTTCACCGAAAATACGCGCGCGCTCTCACTGATGAAATTTCCGACCGATTTGTGGGACTTTGTCTTGCTGAAATTTTTGTTAGACAAGCTTCCCCGGTCTCTTCGGGAAAAGTTCGAGTCTGCTCATAGGGCTGAGAAGATACCGCGATATACTCAATTCGCGAAATTTCTCTCGGAGCATTGTAAGGTTCTTGAGGCCATTGCGGGTCCGTCAACCAAATCCAAGTCCGCGTCGGTTTCGTCGTTTGTAACTCACACGGCCGATTGCCCCGTTTGCAAAGAGCAGCACTACGTATCGAAATGCCCGCAGTTTCTGAAACTCTCGCCGAAGGAGAGACAGTCGAAAGCTCGCGACTTAAAATTGTGCCTCAACTGCCTGCGCTCAGGGCATGGCTTGAAAGATTGTCCCTCCGCGTGGACATGCCGATCGTGCGGTATGAAACACCATACGCTGCTGCATTTCGAGCAGGCCAGCGTCCCGTCCCCCGCGAACGCTCCGGCGGTCACTCCGGTCGACGACCCCGCGGCGCCGGGGGATACAGGCGAAAACTAGACGACCACATTGCCTCGAGGCATCATTGGCGCGCGCCCTTCGCCACTCGTGATGTCTCTCGTCCGTTCGTCGCACGGGCGCATTCGCGACGAAGATGTTCGTAGTTGTAGTTTTCGTTTAGACGAGGTCGAGTCCCTACACACTCACCCCGTCATCGTGCACCGGCGAGTCACTGCATACTCACGGTTTCTCTCGTTAACGCCGTCTTGGCGTATCACCACTCGGGTGTCGCCAAACGGCTGGACCTCATTTGGAGGTCACAAATTCGCACGCATGATACCTCTCGCCCGTTCGTCGCATGAGCACGTTCGCGGCGAAGATATCCGCGTAACCGTAGCTTCGTTTGGACGAGGTCGAGTCTCTATACACTCACCTCGTCATCGCGCACCGTCGAGTCACCTACACTCACGGTGCCTTTGGACACCGCCGTCTCGGCGTATCACCATTCGGGTGTCGCCGAACGGTAGGACCGCATTACCGCCGTCTTGGCGTATCACCATGTCCCTCCCGCTATCACGGAGGGCTCGTCGGATGTCGCCAAACGGCCGAACCTCACTCGGAGGTCATAACCATCGAGTCACACACACTCACGGCGTCATTGGATCCCGCCGTCTTGGCGTATCGCCATGTCCCTCCCGCAACCACGGAGGGCTCGTCGGGGGTCGCCAAACAGCCGGACCTCATTCGGAGGTCCTGCACAAGCTCGCTCGCTTTGAGCCTCAAGTTGAACCTTCCCATAGCTCGGAAACTCCTCCGGTCAAGGAGGAACGAATCGTGTCGCTCGTCGCGCTCGATCCATCTAACTCCGTTTATTCATTACTCGATAAGTTTTCGTCATTGGACAAAGTTTGTAGAATCCTAGCGTATATTTTAAGATTTACGAATTGTTCCAATGCCAAGCCGGTACCCGCGACCTTGGCCGTAGATCAATTCGAGTTACACTCTGCGTTATTAGTCTTAATGAAAATCGTGCAGACCGAAGTCTTCAGCGATGAGATAGATCGGCTCCGAAGCGGGAAAAGCGTCCCCAAGCCTCTACTCAAACTCGCTCTCCTTCTCGATGGGAGTTCTCGGGCGTTCTCAGGGTGGGCGGTAGACTCGTGCAGTCGGTACTGCCGTTCGAGAACAAACACCCTGCACGATTACCTAACAGTCATCGACTGACTGAGCTCGTTATCGAACAGCTGCACCGTACACATCTGCACCCGGGTCGAAGCACGCTGCAATATCTGCTAGCTCAACAATTTCGGATCCTCGGAGTCCACCGCGTGCAACGCGTGCTCTCGAGGTGCTGCAACTGTTTCCGCGCGAATCCGCGTGCTTCCCAGCCCTTCATAGCGAATCTACCGGTCGAGATAGTTGGCCTGATCAAGCCCTTCTGGATAAACGGCGTTGATTTTGTGGGACTATTCACGATGGTCACCCGTCGAGCCCGGGGAGTCTCTTCCTCAAAGGTGTACGACCCTGGTGGCGACAGAGTCCCGCGCGGCGTCACGGTCCGAGTGGCGGATGGCTCGACAATCGCGTCCCCTGGCGAAGCTGTGCCCTTTGTCGATGGGCCCGGCTCCACCGGCGACTGATACGAATCTTTAAAGTCATAAAATACAACTCGGTGTATTTTGGTGGGCGGTATGTTTGGCGCTCGCCATATAATGTATATATGTATTATAGTCATTAGTTTAGCTTGTTCATATTCATGCGCTGTATTTAATCGTCTTTCGAATATCTCTAGTCTATATATCGTTTGATGTATTTCGGTGACTCGCGCGAAACGTCGGCGGATCGCGATCGACGCGAAATCGATATTTGCGCGACTCACCAATCGGTGCTGCCCTCGCTCACGCCGACAGGGCACCCACCTGAAGAAGATCAAGTACTCGCTCGCGACACTTTTCCAGCGCCGCGAGCACAACTCACTCATCGTCAAGCGTTCTGAGAGGACACACCTCTCATCGGACACTCACCGTCTCGACGTCTCGGAGTAGAGACGCATATCGCTAACATTCGGAGTACGAGAGATCACGGAGCCCGCTCCCTGATAGTGCGATCGCCTGCTAACTTTGCCTTGCTGCCTTTGCTTGCCTTGCTGCCTTTGCTTGCTTTGCCGCCTTGCTTGCTGCCTTTGCCTGCCTTGCTGCCTTTGCCTACGCTTGCTGCACATGCTGCCCACGAGCTTGCTAGAGAGACGAATTCTCCAGGAGACGACGGCCTCCCGAACGGTGAGTCGCATTTGCTTAATTTCGTCAATTCGCTTTGGGGAGACGATACACACCTCCCCTGGTCCTTCGAGTCACGTAGTTCGCACCAATTTGCAAATCCGGGGAACGCTTAAACGCCCCTTGAGCAAACATTGAATCATGTCTCGAAACGTAAACAATAAAAATAAAACATATGCCGTCGTGCCATTGATTTGGCTAATAGATAACCGAAGTAGATGTTATTGGACAAAAACTAGATCTCAGGAAGTTTTTGACTGGTATTGGATAATGAACCATATGATGCTACATGGATGAAATATAAGGTCTACCGAGTGTTAAAAGTTTCAAGAATTAACGTAAAAGTTTGTGTACATTACTTCTTTATCTTAATCATTATTTATTAAATTTAATAATTTATTAAGGAACATATAAATACAAATTTTACATACACTTTTACATATATATAGGGCATTCTTTGTCAAATCAGACACCCCCCTGTCCAAAAATGGAGGCAAGAAAAATTCCTTTTAAGGCTCATTTTATTGCTACATGCATGTATTTTTGTTTTAACTTCGGCCTTTTTAAAAAACCAATATGGCGGACCCAATATGGCGGCTAAAACCTGGGGAAACTGAACTTTAAAAAGCAATATCGCTCATTAAAGCGTACTAAAGCGGTTGCTTTTTTATGAAATCTAGTGGTACAGTGTTTTCTTCGTTCCTAGTAACGAATTTGTACTAAAAATATCTAATTTCAAAATGGCGGAATTTAGATGGCGGCCAAATGCCAAGAAAATGGTAGAAAATGATGATATTATTAACTGAGACTTATACTGTTGGTTCCAGGCTCATTAAATTAAGTGCTGCAACGTTTTTTTAATCGCTGATCTCTTGATCACATTGTTAAATTTTAATATAGTCAAGGGTTGCAAAAAATGATCTTATAATTGCTAAAGTCTGAATTAAGTATAACGATTAGTTTCTATTTTTTTTGAAATTCAATGTTTTAGGACTTTTTAGTGGCTACTCACGAATTGCGAAAAACTCCATAACGCAAAACGTTTAGAAAACATGACAAAACCTTGGAATTTCTTCTTATTAGTTCGTATTTTCTAAAGAAAATGTGACTTCATGTTTACTATTCAAAAATCGTTTCAGAAATAACTTTTTAGATGCTGGCGCTGTAATAGAATGATGCTTCAAAATTTTAGATACAGGTAACGCTGACCGGAATCTTTTATTTAAGTGTCTTGTTGACTTAAATAAAAGATTCCGGTTAGCGTTACCTGATGTATCCGAAATTTTGAAGCATTATTCTTTTACAGTGCCAGCATCTAAAAAGTTATTTCTGAAACGATTTTCGAATAGTAAACATGAAGTCACATTTTCCTTAGAAAATACGAACTAATAAGAATGAGATTCCAAGGTTTCGTCATGTTTCTAATCGTTTTGCATTATAGAGTTTTTCGCAATTCGTAAATAGCCTCTAAAAAACCTTAAAACATTGAATTTCAGAAAAATAAAAACTAATCGTTATACTTAATTCAGACTTTGGCAATTATAAGATCATTTTTTGCAACCCTTGGCCGCTATATTAAAATTTAACAATGTGATCAAGAGATCAGCGATTAAAAAAACGCTGCAGCACTTAATTTAATGAGCCTGGAACCAACAGTGTAAGTCTCAGTTAATAATCAATAATAAGATGGCTATGAGAGTCAGACACAGTTATCGGTGCGTAGATGATCAAAATCACTGATTTATTCCAAATAAATTACATTCGAACGTTTCGGCTCTACACTTCGAGCCATCTTCAGCGATATCAAATGACAAAAATTAAAATGTTGCAAAGTTCTCTATTCCAACGTGGTAAGTTTAAAATAGTTACCTTGTTACACCAAGTATTTATTAAAAAATCTATGGTAACTCACCAAGTAGTCTGGAGAACGAATGCATCAGAACAAGCCGAGCAAGGCGAGTATATAAATGCGGAATGAACATCACAAAGAAAAATAATCTGTACTCAGGGATTCTGAGAGCCCGACAGTACGACGCACAAAACGGTATTAACAGGAAAAATGTCTTAAATCAAAATTATAAACGGGTAGGTCAAGAAGGTAAGAAATAAAAGTATGCGATTACTTACATTTTCTCTACCGTTTTACTTCAGATACGTAGATGACATATGGCTGTACCGCCTAATTTGATTGATACAATACTACAGGTATTCAATTCGTACCACCCTAGGTTACAGTTTACTTGTAAAATAGGAGGTGACAGATTGAACTTTTTAGATGTAACGATAATCAAAAACAATAATGAGCTTGAATTTGATTGGTTTCACAAACCGACGTTCTCGGGCCGCTATCTTAATTTCTTACCGCAGCACCCTATTTCCCAAAAAGAGGCACAGTTGTGGGCATGGTCGATAGGGCATTTTTACTTTCACATCCGAAATATCATTTAAAAAATCTTAAATTCGTAATTGACACTCTCTTAGAGAACGACTACCCATTGACATTTATTTTTAACACTATTAACAATAGAATTAAATCTCTGTTAAACAAATGCACTCGTAAACAAAACGAACCTCCATCCACGAATGAAGAGAGGCAACGTACATGGTTTACAGTACCATATGTCTCTAATATATCCAAAAAATTTAAAAGAATTGTTACAGATGTTAATGTCAACCTGTCGTTCTATAGTCTGAATAAACTTAAGAAGTTTATTAAAGTACAGAAGGATATTCTCCTTATCCAATCAAATAAAAATTTGGTGTATAAAATTTCATTTAAAAATTGCGACGCGTCATATGTTGGTCAGACGATGAGATAATTAAAAACGAGAATTTCGGAACATCGTAACCATATTCGGAGAACAACCCAGTCCGTCATTACCGAACATAGAATTAATTTCGACCACGAATTTGATTGGGAGAATGTTGAAATCCTAGATAGGGAACAATTTTAGGAAAACGACTTGTTTCAGAGATGTCACATATTAAGCTACAAAAGAATAGTTTAAACTTGCAAACGGATACAGAATTTATGCACCATGCATACGTGTCTATTCTAAATAAATTGTAAACCATGTCCATAAACATTTTGCGTCGTATCACTTGTCATTGTTTATACATAGAATATTTAGTTTTATTTCTTACTTGCTTGACCTACACATTTATAATTTTTTATAATGTTTATAAACGGAATATTTATTAGTTTTATTTCTTACCTTAATTCTTGACCTACACGTTTATAATTTTGACTTAAGACATTTTTCCTGTTAATACCGTTTCGTGCGTCGTAGGGGAGACCGGGGCTATTCGTAACACATTTTTGTTTCAAATTTTTTTCTTGCTTCGTATAAATGTTTAAAAAAATTTTTTTAGTGCGATGTAATCGTCCATCTCTCTAGTTTAAAAAAATATATATAGGTCTTTCTCTTACGAGTCTCGAAATATATCAAGAAATGTATCGCTGTGTCATGTGTCACGAATTGCCTCGTGGCCGGGGTAATTCGTGACAGGCCACGGAGTAATGCGTATTACTTTCTCTGATTGAACAACTATATGGATTTCTTTTGTTTTTGCAATTTTTATCTACTTTATACTTTGAAAAAGCCTTTATTTGTCAAAATTTTCATATTTAATTTAATTTAATTTATTGCGATGCTTAGTGGGGATACAGTCATAGAGAGTATAAATAAATAAAAGAGCACGCAAATGGTAAGGCATCAATACGCGTTGCTTCTAAGCCTATTAGTGGAAACAAGTGACATTATAATATAAAACAGACATACAGAACGATGAATTCGCTCACGGGAGTAAAATTTTTATCGCACAACGCATACGCAGATTTAACAATACTTACATACTAAACGCATAGGTAACAAACAGTCGCACGTGAGCATGTCGCGTTAGTGGACACGACACGTGCAGGCAATCAGTGACGCGCAGGTTGAGATGCATTTCTGGCAGGAAGTGCAGTCGACAAGAGAAAGGCGGACACAGCAGTACGAAAAGAAGACATAGAGGATAAGGATTTTATGGTAGAGGAAAGGGCATTGAAATGTTTGACTGCACAGTAAGAGAAGGAAACGCGAAACTTGACAGAGTGATGCGATGGAAAGGAAAGAAAATTCGGGTAACGAGTATTCGGGGCATCACTGGTATGGAGCTCAGAATTGAGATGTGTTTGAAGTCAACGTATAAAGAGAGAGAGATCGTGTCAGTGCAGCCATCTATGGCGTTCATATTGCGGTAGGTCGAACCGCGCGAATGTTTATGCGCGAAATAGGTCCCGACCGCGTAGTAACTCAGGCGTTTGAGAACGGCCGAGCGCGGGCTTCCCGCGCGCTTGCGTGAGCATGTTGGGAGGGGCGCGCAGCCCGGGCGAGCGAGCATTCGTCTCCCAGACATCGTGCGTGATACATAAGTTCGAGTCGAATACGTAATTGCATCATCTTTTTGCAGTTAAGTTGTGAGATAGCCGAGATCTGCCTCTCCGTGTGCAGTAAACAATATAATTGTTGATCATATACGAATCGAAAAAGGACAACAACTATCGTCGCAGAAAGGAAGCCGGTGAGATACGTCCCGGCGAGCCATGCCGGCACGTGGAAAGCTCAAGGAAAGCAGCCATTTTCTGGAACGTTCGAGAGAGCCTTTTCAGCATGAGATGAAACGCCCTTTCGAAGTCTTGGATAAACGAGGTTTTGGCTTGGTCCTTTCGACATTTCTTCGTTGTGTGAACATCCTATGTGATGTTATCGTCAATCAAAAGGTAATCTGAGGAGAGCTTTACTGACAAGGTAACCAATTGTTTAACAATCTTGAGTAGAGACGTTAGAATTTCGTCTAACGTTACAATGAGGATCCTGATCAAAAGATCCTAAACTCATCTGAGGGTTATCCTTGTTCATCTGAGGAGATATAATAGGTTTCGCGAATTGAGAGGAAAACATCCTCTCTTATTACAGGATTGTGCACAATTTATTTCGAGTCAATTGTATAACACTGAGCTCAGTTTAAGGATAGCTTCTGTACTTGATATACAATATTCCGTTCTGATACAGACATTTTTTTCTGTTTAGCCAAAAATTCATTAGTAATTTTATCACTGCATAAGAAGCAGTAGTCTTTAAAATTGAAACTTGGCGTCTTCGATCTAAGTGATAATGACGGCGTGGACTGCGGAGCCACATCACTTCCTCGACGAATATACGCCAAAATCAATTTCTCATTAGTGTAACGCTTTTGACATGCACTGTGTACGGTCACTTCTTTTAAATCTTTCAAAAAACGTTCATCATCGCGATTCCGCCGTTTTACACTTGACTCTCGAAGAGTATTTATACCTCTCTTTTTTACCACAACGACTTCACCTTTATCCAAACTTTCTTTACATATAAAACACATTTTCACTTCGGAAGCAGCCATAGTAAAACGCCTTATGTTATACACAATTGTAGACACAGGGTAGACTGACGCCAAAGAAAAATATACGCTTGTCCGCAGTTTTATCGTTTTCAATTGTTTATTCAATTGTTTTCAGCTACGTGAGACGCCCGCACGGTATGAGGGAGGTCCAGGTTCGAATCCTGGCTGAGGTAATACTTTTTGCAATAAATTCTTTACAGTAATATTTGGGGGAGGAGATGTTAAATACGATGCGTATCAGCATCAAAAATTAAATTGATTATCGATTTAAAAATATGTAAATAGAGTCCTATTACTATTGTTAATAATAATAATTAATTTATATTAATAGAAATTAATAAACAATAATTATAATAAAATATGCTTAAAAAGGAACCTTTTGTGAAATTTTTAATAATTTCTTCCACTTTACAGTGCTGTAGCTCGCTATCTATTACATATACGAAAAAATGTTTTAGACAAAAGTTGTAGGGAATTATATATTCTATAAAATTGATAATAACTATTTTTGCCTAAATACCTACTGGTAAGGAGATATTCCAAAAAAACCGGTTTTGTGCTCCATTTTTCTAAGATGGCGGCGCGAGCGGAAGTGCGCCAAGGTCAAAAACTTGGATTTTTCATTAAAACCCCAAAGTATAAAACATATCCAAAAATCAAAACTACCCGACCTTTTGTAGGGCAAGACCTATTTTTTCTCCCCTGCTACTGGGCTATAATGCGTTTTCGCGCTTCCGCAGCGAGTATTACGTCCGCCGCGTGTCTCTCGGTGAGATCGCGGTTACGCGAATAGGCTATGTCGTGCTCGCGACACGCCGCGTCCAATGGATTAATACCTTGATTGCCTCTCGCCAATCGTTCTTGTAAACAAGTTCCCAGACCGCAAAATTGATAGCTGGGAATGTGTAATTCGAACGGAAGTGCGTTTATCGCACGTTTTAACAGGCCTCTACCATTTTTCTTTGTTGACATTCGCCGCAATCCTTTATCATTGGCGCGGGACAGTCGACGTGCGTTCGCTACCACGGTTGATTGTAATGTTCGTAACAGCGACGATATGTCTGAACCTCCAAATCCGCCCTTATATGTTCCGGAAGCTTGTTCCACACGTAGTGGACGTGATTGTCGCACGTTTGCAGCAGAACGGCTTTCGGCACAAATTGCAGCTGTTCGGCGCTCAAGTCGCGAATATCGAAAGGTCTCGACAGTAGAACGAACATTTTTGCTACTGAGCGATTTGCGGTTTCGCTCGCCTATAAATAGGCGTTCGAGTCAGCCAGAAAGTCGGCAGTGTGGAAAAAATGAGATTCGTGCGACAACCGTTGGCGATTCGCGTGACGAATTGCGACGACAGATCACGGTCGATGGGAGGCAACGCGGAGAAGCGCAGACACGGTACGATGCTGCCGGCTACTATACGCGCGATCATTTGCGGCCCTTCGAATTGCGGTAAAACCAACGTTCTGATTAGCTTGCTGAAAAGTCCGCACGGTGTACGTTTCGAAAACGTGTACGTGTACTCGAAATCGCTGCAATAACCGAAATATCGATATCTGGAGAATTTATTGACATCGATCGACGAAATCGGCTACTTTACGTTCTCCAATAAGAGTGACGTTATTCCACCGAGCGACGCGCGTCCAAACTCGATCTTCGTCTTTGATGATGTAGCGTGCCATAAGCAAGACGCTGTGAGAGAGTAGGCACTCGAGCGTCGACTCCTTCTATCTCTGTCAGACGTACGCGAGAATACCTAAACATCTGATACGCGACAACGCGAATCTGCTGATCCTGTTCAAACAGGATGGTACCAATTTGAAACACGTGTACAACGATCACGTGAATACAGACATGTCGTACGATGAATTTTGCGCGTTGTGCCACGATTGTTGGCAACAAAAGTATGGATTCGTAGTGATAGACAAGGACAGTGCGCTTTCGAACGGTCGATACAGAAAAGGATTTAACGTGTTTACGATACCGTAAAAGCGATCAGTCGTTGCCGATACCTCGTCGGAGGTGAAACGTTAGCGTTACAGAGAGATCGACACTCTGCTTTTTTTTCCGCGATGGCTGCGATCGACGGGAGCGAGAATATTCGCGAACGCGAGAAGGTCGTGAAAGAGATTGCGAAGACGAGTAATTCCATTCGCAAGAAACTTTGCGCTTTAAAGACCGGTAAGATCGAGAAGGACATTGAGTTGGACACGCACTTTAAACCTCTCATCGGGCCGTTGAAAAAGATCGTTGACAACTCGAGCTTGATCGCGGTGAAAAAAGAGGAGCCGACGGAGAGCGACGCTGACGCGAAAATCGAACCGCTATCCGTTCAACAGCGCGGGGAGAAGGAGGAGGAGGAGGATGCTACATCAAAGAAAAAGAGGAAACGATTAGACTCCTGGTCGGATCTGTCATCGACACCGTGTAAATCTGATCAATCGATAGTACTACCGATAACCTCTACACCGATAACCTCTACGCCGACGCGAACCGTGCAACGTACAAGTCCCGAATTTCTCAAAAACGTGGATATTTTTGAAACCACGACTCGATCGGGACGACCGTTCATAATCGGTTGCAAACGTCGGAGGGTCTAAAATGGTTTATAGAATCGTTGGAAGATCACTTGGGTCCACTGAGCTGAATTTACATCGCAGAGGTTTTGGACGCCATTCCAACAATAGACATAGTGTACGGTGTTTATTTCGGCAAGAATGAATTGATGCTCGGTAATAAACGTTTTGACATGGACAAAGCGGATAACATTTATATCGACGGCGTACGATACGCCGGCACACCCAGTATTTACGAGTTGATCTTCAAGAAAATACCCAATGACAACATCTACACGGAGGACGATAAGCAAAAGTACAGGAGCATACTGTTGACAAACAACGAGTGCTCATAAATTCAAACACGATCCTCGCGGGCGAGTAAAGGGCAATGTGGGATACAAGTATCAATATGTAATCTCACCGTTGATATCGACCGAATCCAAGAAAAAAAAATCCGGAAAGGGATTATTCACGCCTCGCGCGATGACGCTAACCGATAATAAGATCGACTACGTGCACTGGGACGACCCCAACGAGCTGGTGGATCGTCTGCGATTGCTCGACGCTTCGCGTCAAGCTGGCAACAATGCTCACGACAACGAGATCATGTCGATCATCGAGGAACTTCGCGAAGCCGGGCTTATTATAAATTAAACGGTGCGACAGCGATCCGTTCAATCAACGTCAAAATGCCGATCAACAAATTTGGATTGTTTGAGCACAGCGGAGACGCGACGAATGCCATTTCGTATCATCGGTGGAGCGAATTAATGAGAAATTTCGTGCGCAATAACGCTCTGTGTTCCACCGCCACGGACTTTGACGCAAGGTTGCACAAGATTCGTCGCGTAGCGCAATTTGAGACTGACGGTGACGCGGTTAATAAACTGTACGTTGATCAATTCTTTAAAATGTTGAGCAATCAACGAAAAGAGTCAAACGAGAAACTGACTGCGTTCGAGAAAGATCTGCAAGCGTTACGAACTGCGATAAACGCGCTTCGACGTGCAAATATCGTTGAATCAGACGCGACAACGAATAACAATAAACAAACGGTTCAGCAGAAACGACTATCGAAAGGCGACGAGTGAAGAGAGGCAACGGTTAATTAATGACGGCAAGGAACGGCAACGAACGATTCGAGAACGGTTGTCGGACGGTTGTCGAACGGTTCAAAAACAGCTCAAAAATGATTACGAGCGGTTTAGAAACAACTGCGAACTACGCGGAGACAGGAAAGGCTACAAACGGCTAAAGAACGTCGACGACGACGACGACGATGAGTGGTAAGAAGCAGTTAACTGACGACGACGAACGACAACGAACGATTCAGGAACGATTGTCGAACGGCTGTCGAACGATTCACGAATGGTTCAGAAGCAGTTACGAACTGTTCAGAAGCGGTTATGAACTGTTCAGAAACTGCTACAAACGATGCACTAGAAGCAGAAACGGCGACAACGAAACATGAGACTGTTAAAATCGACCGATGTAGATAAAAATGTCAAAAAGCGACGGTTGGTGGACGAATTGCACGCACCGGCGAGAAGAAATTTTTCCCGCAGACACGTCATAGTGCGAGGGTACGACGACCTGTGGCAAGCTGACATCGTCGAGATGCGTCCGTACTCGCGTTTCAACGGAGGCTACCACTACATATTCACCGTCATCGATGTGTTGAGCAAGTACGCGTGGGCCGTGCCGCTCAAGGGTAAAGGCGGCAGCGAGACAGGCGACGCTATCGCTGATAGCGATAATTCGACGCAGCGGGAGGTGCGCTAGTAATCTACAAACCGACATGGGGAAGGAATTTTACAACACCGACGTGCAACGTCTCGTGAGAAAATACGACATTAATCATTATTCCACGTATTCGGTGTTGAAGGCGTCGGTCGTCGAGCGATTCAATCGTACGTTAAAGAACAACATGTGGAAGATGTTTACGCTCAACGGAAATTACAAGTGGGTCGACGCGTTGCCGCGACTCGTGTCGGATTACAACGCGCGCAAGCATCGAACCATCGGCATGCGACCCGTCGACGTTACCCCTGCAAAAGCCGAAAGACTTGGCTACGGTGTACAGCGCGATAAAGATCGCGGGTCCGGCAAAATTCAAAGTGGGTGACTCGGTGCGCGTTAGCAAATACAAAACAACTTTTAAGAAGGGCTACACACCGAATTGGACCACCGAGGTGTTTAAGATCGTTAAAGTGCAGCGTACCAATCCCGTAACCTATCTACTCGAGGACTATAGCGGTAAATCCGTCGCTGGAGCGTTCTACAAGCACGAGTTGCATCGCGCCGACTTATCCGGACGTGTATCTCGTGGAGACAGTACTGCGCAGGAGGGGCGACGAGGTTTACGTTAAATGGCTGGGATTCGATGGATCGCACAACTCATGGATATCCAAGGATAATATTATTTAATTTTGTGCAAACTTTTTTATTCATAACATAAAAATATGCAATATCTAATATGTAATACATGTAAAATGTTTGAAATATGAAATACATCGTAAAAAATATAAAATACACATGTGTAATATCTTTATTAATATTCTTTCCAATACTGTAATATAATACTCACAATACGTTACGTTATACTATTGTATAACATACATATACTACTGCATACGTTATACTATTACATACATGCATACATACATGCATACATACATGCATACGTTACAAAGGTATTCGGTAATGTCTCCACGGTAACGTATCGGTCGAATCTGGTATAACGTATCGCTTATCGTCGTACGGACTCAGAGCGATTTTTGTTTCGGACACGGTGTACACCTCGTGCAACTTCGATCGTATACAGGTAAAACAACCTAGCTTCCGAAGCGCGGATCTAGCTCGCGGCTGGTCAGGGTTCGGAGTAGGCGCGGAGGAAGACACAAGACTCGGTTAAAATACAACAAAACAAAATAGGGTTTTATTCAGTTAACGTGAATACATCGAGGTAATCGCGGAGACGGGATAAAAGATTGCGGGTGCCGTTATGCTGGCGGCGGTATACAGAGATCGCGGAGTGAGCAGATATATACAATAGATCGCGGACGTGATTACGACGGCGGTGATGTACAGAGATCGCGGAGTAAACGGATATATACAATAGATCGCGGACGTGATTACGACGGCGGTGATGTACAGAGATCACGGAGTAAACGGATATATACAATAGATCGCGGACGTGATTACGACGGCGGTGATATACAGAGATCGCGGAGGAAACGGATATATACAATAGATCGCGGACGTGGTTACGGTGGCGGTGGTATATAGGCCGGTATTCATAATCAGATCTTATTTCAAGACCGTCTTAAGTAATATCTTAAGATGCTAATACGGCTCTGTGATTGGTTAATGACATCTTAAGATTGTACTTAAGATGGTCTTAAATATAAGAACCGACTATGAATACCGGCCATAGAGAGATCGCGGAGTTCGCGGATCGGCGGGCGCGCGGGCTCGCTGAGGCACGGTGTACGATCACGGTGTGGACGACGCGGTATCGCAAGCTTGGATAGCGTTGGCGGTAAGCGCGCGCGGCGTTGAAGCGTGATTAGACGCGATATCGAGCGGCTAAGACCTTTAGCGGAGATAGAAAAGTACTCTCTATCTCTTGGCGCATCGAATCGTGTAGGCGGAAGGCGGCACCGGGTGGCCAAGACCCTTGGCGAGTAAGAGAAGAACTCTCTTACTCTGGTTCACTCCGGTGTCACAGGTGTGTGGATGGAAGTTCGAGTCAACCGCCTAGATATTTCACTTGCAGAGGCAGAGAACACTCTCTACCTCCTGGTTGTTCGACTGTGGAATTTCGGGATCCGTGAGCAGCGGAGAATCGGTCGGATCGGTTTGCTGGCGGAATCTAAAACTTAGCAACATTGCTCGGTTTATATACGCCCGCGGTGGCGTGTCGGCGTGGCGGGGATATACGCGACGGCAATCGCGCGCGCCGGGATGGAGCGGCGAAGCGTTCGGGAAGTACGGCGCCCCGACGCCGCGATTGCGTTCGGTGGCTCTCGGCCGTTTTCGGCACCGCTCGGCGCTCCGAGTCAGTTGCCGCGCTAAGTCCGTTTGCGGACTAATACGCGAGATGAACAGATTAAAAAAGGGCACGTCGTGCCTTGTCTCGCCCGGCGAGTGTTCGGCCGGGCGGCATCCGGCTGATGCTCGCCGGGAATTATGCGTTTTGGGGCGCATCGTTACACAGGACTGCCGTCGCGTCATTTCAATTTCGTTTTGCAGGCACCTCGTGTAATCGTCGAACGTTATAGTACGCGCTACGACGTTGCTCTTGACACCTTTCGCTTTTTTACAGTCTTTCTTACCATCCACTCTCAACGCGTACATCTTCGCCCTGAGTCCAACAAATTCGGTCATGATCGCACCGTTATTCTCGTCCTTCATCAAGCCCGGCACTTTTTTGTTCTCGACCGTTATACCGTACGCGTTGTCGATCGCGTAATCGCTCGTATCGAATCTAACGATATCGCGTTTCACGTTCTTGTACACATCCTCGCACTCTACGTGATATATCAGACTGTCCGTATCGGTGTACATAATTCTACACATGTCGCCATACAGGGGAGACATGTACTCGTGATGAAATTCATACAAACAGACTTTCGATATGTCGAGAATGCACATGCCGACGTAAATAGGTTTGTCAAATTTAACCTCGAGTTTTCGCAGTTCGACGGCTATCAGATTTTCCGAAAAAACGCTCCTGCTGTGAAAATTTGGTTTCGAGATCAGTGCCTCCGCGTTGCATCTACCGTTCCACTTTGTCAGTAATTTTACATCAACGTGATCGCAAACATTTTCCATCGTTTTCCCGAAAACCGCGTTGTTCATCAATTTATATAAATTTTTCTCAAAATCGTTTTTGGCCAGTGTTCTAAATTTCGTATTGAGCTCGATGTAAGTGCGGAGCCACGTAGATTGAGCGAATTGCAATACGCGATGTATCTTTGTGACGCGAAGGCCATGGCGCGTGCACTGCTGTAGGTTGCGATAATGGATGATGTAACGCTTCTTATCGTACAGCGTGGCGAGAAGTTTGCCCGGGCGGTTTATCGCGCGTCGGACAGAACGGTAGGTCAGCGTGCGCGTCGAACTTTTTAATCTGTTTTAAAGTCATTGGAAACTCAATGTCTTGTAAATTTAATACTGTTGTGTAATGTCGGTACGAAGATTTCCGTTCGGAATTTCTTTCGGCTGGATGTAGAGCAGCCACCACCGACCACGCGAAGCATGCATTGTCCATCGATTGCACGTTGATCACCGCTTTTTTCGATTTAATTTTCTCAGGTAAATTGATGTAACATCCCGCGTGCAAAGGATTGTATTTGTTCACGTTTACAGTCAAATTGAATATACGCGACAACGCCCACCCGCTGTCGCGTTCCTGAAACTCTTCGAGACGCGATAAGGTAGGCTCGATAACGTGTCGCTCGTACCACTCGCGCAGATCGGACGCACGAAAGAATTTACAGTTTCCCGTGTTGACACTTTTGTTCGCACGTTTGTCACCCGTCACAAACTCGCCGTTGAACACAGTGTTTATCTTTACACTTGCGTGTTTTTGCATGACGTTTCGCACACGATCAAGCACGATGACTTCAGCGTCTTCGAGAAATTTTCGCGGTTCGATGTAATTGATATTTATCACCACACCGGTCAATACACGGCTTTCAAACGCGGCATTGATCTCTCGCCAAACGAGTCTTTCCGCGTTATCGTCACTACTAGTGCCCGCCGCGTACTCATCACCGATATGTACGAACCGTCTCTGTAATAGAGTCTTCGCACCTTCGAGTCGCGCGATTATTGCCACTAAAGATTGTCTGTTTCCGACAGTCTGAGAGCCGTCTGAGAACCGCGGACGTTTGGAACGACAGTCTTCTTCGAGCTGCTCAATAAACTCCTCGCATCGCTGTGCCCATGCAAAATATTCGTCCAAGGTAGTGATTTGGTCGGATCGTTCCAACAGGTCGCGTTCCGTTTCATCGGAATGTTCCATGTTTTGTTTTTTAATACTGTTTTTTTTAGATCACGTCACATTCTTCGATGGAGCACTTGCACGTGACTCGATCGCACGCTAAACAATATCGTTTGCAACGTTGAATGTCATAGTGCGCATTCATAAAATAATTAGGACTGAAGTAGGGGACATTAAAGTGCCAATTATTAATATCATCACAGGCATGTTCATAGGTTCTTTGAAGCATCAATAAATGATTAGGATCATTGATAGAGTCAGGGTACATATACATACGTACTGAATTGTTCATCACCACCAATTCAATGTATTTCCCAATACCTGTATGAATCTTAATGTATGTTGCTTCACAATCATCGAGCTTTTGATAAATTTTAATCTCTTTTATTGTGAAAAATATTCCTCTGTATTGAATACTTTACACAAAAAAAAACTTCACCCCCCGCGTATAAATGTTCGCGTTGCGAAAGCTAACCGAAGACTGATCCGCAAGATGTGGATCCATAATTATCCTGGCGACAATGGATGCTATGCGTTTGTATAATTGTCGCTAGACATATTTTGTTTATCCATTCCAGCAGCCAGACATCGGCGCTCGCTTTTTTGTAATATGTCGCGCCATAACCAAATACCGCCGCGACGCCGCGACGGTTAAATCGTAATCGGCAGCGGCTCTTCCTAGAAAAGAACATGAAAAGGACTCCGCAACTGTTAAATCGTCACCGGTGACAAATTTTATCAATTGTTTACCTCGGCTATTTTATCTTCAAACCGTCGTCGGTCCATCGACGCTCGCTTTTGTAGTGTGAGACGCCGTAACCGAATAACGGCTCGCAAGTTATAGAAGGGTGAGATCATTGCAGAGACAAGTGTCTAACTCGCTATTTTGTTTACAGTCGCCGATAAAATTCCAGCAGCCGAACGGCGCCCGTTAGCCTTTGTAATACCCCCGCGCCGGAAACGCGGACACCTACCCCCCCCCCTCGGCGGTACCCGTTGTCAACGATATGTTTATCAATATTTAATAAACAATATGTCCCGACACGCTCGCCGACCCCCCCCCCCAACACCCCCTCGCCCTAGAACACGGATACCTCCCCTCTCCCCCCCTCGGCCTAAAACGCGGATACCTACCCCCCCGCGGACCCCCTCGCCATCGGGTCCTTCCGCCTCGCTCCCCCCTCGGCGGTACCCCTTGTCAACAATATGTTTATCAATATTTAATAAACAACATGTCCCGACACGCTCGCCGACCCCCCCCAACACCCCCTCGCCCTTGAGTTTCCCCGCCCCGCTCCCCCTCCCCCGCGGACCCCCTCGCCTTCGAGTCTTCCCCGCCCCGCTCCCTCCTCAGAGCACCCAAGTTAGATCTGTCAAAATACTATCTACTGCAGATATAACAGTGCAATTATTCCAAGTTCTGAAAGTTAGTATGTGTAAATAAATATTTTTAATTATAGAAAAATATTAATTATTTTATCTTTTAAAACTTATATTATATATTTTAAAGTGTTTAATTATTAGATTAATTAATTTAAAAAAATGTACTTACATATTTTATCTGCTGTTCAGGATTTTCCGTCGCGATCGCGGATCGATTAAACACACGTAACGCCATTTCTCAGCCGCCCTCTGCACGAGGTGATTCCGTGCCGCACCCCCGTCACCCCTGACCGCGAAGTCTTTCCCGACGCGGTATTGATCGCAACATGCCTGGATCGCGTCATCTAGTCAACGTCTATACGTGTCGCGCACCCGAAAACTAGCGAAACGGGACCGCGAGAGCTCCAGTCTCAGTAGTCACATCTGGTACTCCGTGTCACGATCCTCGCCGTCGTGCACACGCAAAGTCGAACTAAGTACTCCGTTTCACGCGGACGCTTCACGCCGTCGTGCAAACGTAAAAGCAGTCACAATACGTACGTCGTTTCACGCGGTGTATCCTCACCGTCGTGCACACTCAAAGTTACCGCGCCGTTAGTGCGCCCGCTCATTTCACCGCGCCATTAGTGCGCCCGCTAATCACCGCGCCAACAGTGCGACTCCTAATTACTGCGTCTTAGCACGCTCGCTCATTTGCCGTCGCTGTCTCGCGATCGGTGGATATTCGCGTCTCTGGGTGCGTTCGGGAAGCTCGCTACCGCGCTACCAACGCTAACGCTATTAACTCCGTTCATGGAGCCATGATAGCGCTAGCA
This sequence comes from Temnothorax longispinosus, assembly GCF_030848805.1. Taxonomy (NCBI): domain Eukaryota; kingdom Metazoa; phylum Arthropoda; class Insecta; order Hymenoptera; family Formicidae; genus Temnothorax; species Temnothorax longispinosus. The sequence goes on from NC_092368.1 coordinate 9,931,773, forward strand.
AATGCGAGCTCCATGAACAGCAGTAGCGTATTATAGCGTAGCGTTTCGTAGACCCCTGCACCACCAAATTTGAAAACCTGAGTTAATAAATGCTGCTGTATCAATTACTTCTTTAATATTTTCGAGAGTAGTATGTGTGTAAATGAATACGATTCATTCGTAGTAAAACAACTTAAAGAAACTATTTTACAAAATATAAAAAAGCGATTTCCAATTCATGAAACTCATGTTCGCGGAGCACTTCTGGATCCGACTCTTCAAAGTGTTAGAGGTATTGCTGAATATCTCGCAGACAAGTAGCAATCTCTTGAGGAATTTTTAATATATATGATCCACAAAATGGTTTCCCTGAATATAAAAAATGAGCAGGTTAGATTATTTTTGTATTTTATTTATTAACATTAAGCGACGTTTTAGATTAGATCTTATTTTAACAAATATTTTTATTCTAGTAAAACTTATTATCCAATTGAGTGACTTTGTTTTTATATAAAATAAGAAATATAATTAAATATATTTTTTAAATAATATATCCATATTCGGTTCCATTTGATTATATGTTATATAGAATTAATTTATACTTTTAATACAATTAAAAAATTAGTGTATATGAATTTTGTCCATTAAGCTATATATAACTTTTATTATAGTTTTTATAAACTATGTCTAAGCAATACCTTAGTCTAGATAATTTACAGTATCTAGATTTACAAAATCTAGGTTTAATATTGTAATTAAGCCTAGTATATACATATAAGTCTTACATAGTTTATATTTGCAACAGCTTCTATATTAATCACCAAATATAAGGTTATTATTTTTATGATATATATAAGTTAGATTCTCATGTTTAGTTTTACTTTTTTTATAATAGATTATCCTAATAAGTCATGTGGGCTTCTTGGAGTTAAAAAATTGCGATTGGAGTTGGCTGCGAAACATACAATAAGCATTATTTCTCCTGAAGATCCTATTCTTGTCAAAGTTAAAAAGTATTTACGCATATGTCAGAATCTATTATCGAAGATCTTCCACAATGGTAAAATAAATTAAATGAAGTTGTCACTGCCGAATTTGTACAAATTGTTATGCTGCATTTATGCCATAACGCGATTATATACAAATTCAGCTTCTGAATGCGCGTTTTCTTCTGCAGGTTTGCTTATCACAGCAAAACGTTTTTCGTTAAAACCATCAAAATCTAATAAAATATTATTTATTTACGGTAATTTTAAATTAATAAAAGATATGTATTTAAAGTACAGAAATGTTTAATAAGTAAGAGAGAAAGAAGTCTGATATCTGATGGTTATACAATGAATTACATGTTATTTTTGTTACGTATGATGGTCAGGAATAACATTTTAAGATAAATTTTATTTTTTTTTGTGAAAAAAAAAGACATTAGTAATCTTAAGGGGATTCTGCAGTGATAGGCAAACTTCCTCGATGTCGATAATATCAACCTTTCTAATTTTGTTTTCCCTATATCTGTCTTTGTCTAACAAAATGACATCTGTCCTTTTTTCGATTGCTCGCCATCTCTCGCAAGATCCGGCAACTACTGTTGCTGCTCTTCTTGTCATTCTGCATCCGTATTTGCATTACTAAAATAATTTTTCGATATAACTTTTTTTGTACGCATTGAATCTTACTTCTACTTGCACGATATCATTCCTACATGTTTTTCCAAGGGCAGATGATAAACATTATGTATGTATTGTTGTGCCCCTTTTTTGCGGAGGGACACTTGGATTCTTTTTGATCCACGGAGGATGCAGGATAGATAGAAATAAACGGCACTTTTGAATAAAGGATAACTTTTAATAATCACTCTGCGTTACAATCGTTATTCGCGTTTGATGCCCGTTACTGATCTGCTCCCTGACTCCGATTGCCCTCCTCGTCTCCTGCTGTCGCTTCCTTTTGAATCCTCGTCTTGTCCTTAAATATCGCTGAGTTGCTCGATCGTATCTGGGCCGATCGCGCAACTCATCTCTTGCTGATTCGGCGTTGCGTAATTCTTTCGGGCTTCGTCTTTATTCTTAATACTATTTGTTATTATATTAATTGGGGCCACAACATCCCTCTCCCTTTGAGAGAAGGAAACTACGGTCTGTAGTTTTCGCTACAATTTTTCGCTGCTTATCCTATTTCTATTTCTGTTAGGGTGATTTATTTTCTTTATTTGTTTCCGAGGTTACATTCTTCTTATTTTCTAGTATAGTATCGCTGAGTCGCCCTGTACGTGCGGTCGGGCGCTTGCTCGTTTCTTATGTCTTTTTATTACATAGATGATTGTTCCTACTATGCTTAATATAGTTATTAACGTAAGTGTCGATCCTACGGGATATATGACATAGGGATTTTTTATTAGGGTGTCTTGGGATTTTTCCAATTCTTTATTTATGTCGCTTATTTCTAGACTTAATTCCATTAGATTTTTCGGATTCCTAATTACAGGTTCTAATTTAATTTCTTTTTTCGCTTGTTCGTTAATATTTTTATTTTTGTTTGTTAGCGTTAGGTTAAAATCTGCTAAGTGCATTTCTATTTGTCTCATAGTCGTTTGTCTTTTTGTTTTTATAATGATGTCGAGTGTGGTTAGTTTACAATTTTTGATTATACTTAGTTTCCCTGTTCTTTCTATTTCTATTTTTTGTTCTGCCTGTTCATTACATTGAATCGTCAGCTGTTGTTTTTTCGGCGTTAAGAATAGCCACGTTTGTGGTTCGCTTAATGTTATCCATAAGGTTACGTTTGACATTATTTGACGTTTCTCGCAGGTGTTTACATATCCTGGCGTTTTTACGTAGACTTGTACTTCGCATGGTGCGTCGGCTTTTACAAAATATACCGGGTAGTTTCGGTTACATACATATTTTACTCCGTTTCGTTTACAGTTGTTTAAATCGCGTTCCTCTAGCGTTATGTAATTATGATTCTCTTTATCTATTGCTAATATGTTGTGAGTAATTCTTAGGAATGTGAAAATATTCGCGTGGTTAGGGACAGGTAATGGTGTCGCTCTTATTATTTCGTACACGGGGTATGCTACCACGGGAAATTTGATTATTGTATAAATGTTCGGTTTATCATAGTACGCGTTAATTTCTACATAGTTTTGTATCTCGTTCCAATTTTCTAATCTAGTTTTAAAAGGAAAGTGGGATCCATGCGTCAATTGTGACGTTGCCTCTTTTAGTTCGGTTATTATTTTTTCTATTGGTAATAGGCGGGTGAGTATGACTCCTTCCCGCGAATATGTGAGGTAGTCTATCGTGTCTTTCACGTCTTCTGTTAGATCCTCTGTAATTGTGGTTAGCATTAAAAGCTGTTCGTCTATTTCTTCTCTTTTGGCGTACAGTGCTGTGTCCAGCTGTATCCGTCTCGTGACGTTCGTCATCAGTTGTTCGTTGTGGTATAACGATTTTTCTAAGGCCTCCATGTGGCCTATTGTGGCATTTATCACCTTTAATTGACTTTTTGCGGTGTGCCGTAGAGTCTGTTGCTGATTTTGTATCAGTTCAAGCTGCTCCTGTATGTGTTTTGCGTCGTCGGCATCCATAGTGCCGAACAGCGTTTTGCTGATCGTGCCGATCGCGTCTATTAAACCTCGTTTATTATTATTGGTTTTATATATAGTCTGTAATCGCGTTAACAATTGCGTTAATTTTTTGTTATTTTTCTCTATCGTATGGAGAATGTTTTTGCACGTCTGCTGCGTGTCCTTTGCGATTATCGTTTCGCATACTTCTTCGGCTTGCTGTAGAAATTCCTGAAGTTGGTGATATCGGTTTCCTAGGGCTGCTACGTCGATTTTAATCGCTAGTTTCCAAGTAGCTTCTACCTGTTGCAATTGTCCGGTTCTCTCAAAGTATATTCCCGGCTCGCTGCTGAATTGTCGTATCTCGTACGATGGTGCTGTCTCAAGTTTCGCTTTTTTCGCGAAGTGCAGGACGACGATCAGCGTCCTGTAAGATAAGGACTCATGTTACCTTTCTTCGAATTTTTACCTTGGCTTGATAATGCCTTCTCCTCGCGTTTTTTCTCTCCTCGCGCGTTTAGTTGCTCTTGCGACGTGGTTCAGAGAGTACTTTTATTAACTCTATTAAAAATGCGGTGCATTCAATGCAATCTGTATTTTGCGCCGGCGTCTTGCGACTTGTACTATTGTCTCGCTTCGCGGTTTCAAAACCATTTTCTTATACGGATATAATTTTAATGTGCTATTCCCTATGCGTATTGAGCTCGATTCGTAACTATATGACGCTCGATGTTTCTTTATAAAATCTACGCCTAGTATTCCGTCGTATTCTATCGGAAAATCATCCTTGACGACATATATCGTGTGCTTGATCTTTTTATCTTTCAAGTCAATAGTTGCTGTAAATTTTCCAATCGTATGGGCTTTATGACCTGTTACTCCTGTAAGGGCCATTTTATCTTCTTCTATCATTGTTTCGCCTTTCAAATGTTTTACTTTTATTATTGATACGGCCGCTCCGGTATCGAACAGTAAATTTATTTTTTCGCGCTTCGCTTCTCGCATGGGCAGAGTGATTAAGTCCAGCCCTGCATGCTTTCGCGGCTTGTTCGTCAGGTGTGACACCTGATACTCTAACGCCGGTCGGCGCTGCTTTGTGTCCTCTTTGTCTTCTTCATCGCTATTCGCGGCTGAATTACTGTCCTTTTTTCTCGGGCCATTCGTTTTCGGGTAAAAATTTTTATTTTGTCCTCGCGGATTATTAGGTTTGTTGTGATTCGTCCTTTCTTTATTTGGTTGACCATTTAACAACCAACATTCTTCGCGCATGTGTCCTGCCTTCTTGCAGTAATTGCAGACTTTATCTATCGCGTTTACGCGGGGTGTCCTATCGGGTTTCGGTAAGGAGAAACGGTTCGCATATCTATTGGTACGACATTCCCTTCCGAGGTGCCCGTATTTTCCGCATTTTTGGCATTGTAATATCGATCGGTTATCGCGCGGTTGCGGCGAGTACGCATAATTATTTCTGGGACGCGGCGGAATTCCACTCGGCCCGTTTACTTTTTCCTCGGCGCTCGCTCCGGCAATCGCTTCTTGCAATGTTGCGAAATGCTGAGCTCGGACAAGTAACTTGATCTCGTCTCTCAATCCTAATTGAAAATTCTGTAATGCCTGTTGTTGAATCGTTTCTAATATAGTTCGCTTGCTTTCTATGGTGTGATTTCTTTCCTCTACCATGGAGTCGTATAGCTCCATCGCTAGCTTATCGGCTCTTAATCCGAAAGCTCTTGCATTTTCTCCGGGTTTTTGCTTGAGTGTATTAAACTCTAGTTGTAAGTGTGTTGTGCTTTTGCGGCTCAAATAGCAAACTTCTAATTCCTTCTTTAGTTGTGCGAAATCTCTTATCTCTCGCGTTTGAAAGTCTATCATCGCTCTTCCTTTTAGCTTTGTGCATAGCACTGCTTCTAATAACGTTCCTTCTTCCATAGGATTTATGTTTTTTATTGCATATGACGCGGCGCTTAAGAATTCTTGTAGTTTACTCGAGGTTCCGTCGAACTCGGGTATCATGTCTCGTGCCTCTTTTAATCGTAGATATCCGATTGCGCGCTCCGCTTGGTTCCGAATATCGTATGACGTTCTTCCGTACGTTACTTCGAACGGGAGGTTACTTGGCTCGCGTCTCGCGTGAAATTCGCGGCGTTCAGGATTCGCCGTTTCTAGTTAATTTACGCGATCTTGTAAGTTGCGGATTCCGTTTAATATCTCGTCGAGAATGGAATCTCTATCGTCTCGCGGCGGTCCGGCCCGTGCGGGTATCCGGTTACGGTGATTCGCCGGGGTGCCTCTTTGTGATAGCACTCGATTAAGACGGTTTATTTCTTCGTCTATTTCCTCTGGGGTTATCGGCGCGTTGTCATTTACGTTATTCGCGTCGTGGTTGCTATTTGTTGCTTCCGTCATCTCAATTACGTTCGCGTGTCTCGGGGCAGAATAATACTCTTGCGGGTCAAATACGCTGCTATCATACGAGGTCAATGAGAACTCTCGTCTGTGTGTTCGCCTACTGGTCGTACTGTTCGCGTCTTCGGATTGTGCGTGCGCGTGTGAGGGGTGGAGTCTATTTTCGTCGGGGCAGTTATTTTGTCCTATTACTCTCGCGTCTAAAATTATAACGGAATCGTCGAATTGTTCGCGTTCGATTACGCTGTTCGGGTGTAATTCCGGTTCTGATTCGCTTTCGCTTGAGTAGTACGCGTCTAAATTTCTACGCACGGTTTCGCGATTATCGCTTACGACTTCTTCGGTCGTTTGCACGGGGCTTAACGGTCTATTTCTACGCGCTCGTCGTGACGTCTCGCTATGGAGCCACGATTGGTTTAGTTCCGCAGGTGGATTTTCGTTTTCCGACATCTACGGTGATTGCGTTTTACATAATTTGCTTAATCGACTTACATTACGGTCGCTAGTCGCATGTTGCTGGTCGGTGCTCGTGCCGCCTTATCTGTCGGTGAGCTTCCGTTGAGGTAGGTCGGCGCCTTCTCGGGTTACGCTGCTCGCTTGTCCCTCGTCGGCCGCTACCGTGTTGTCCGCTGTTTTTGAATCTGGCTGCCTGTGTCTCCGTTGAGGATGTTGCACTGCTTCACTGATTCACTTATTTTTCTGTTTCAGCTGCCGTTCCCGTCCTGCCAATGGATCCCTCACGCTGCCACCATTTGTTGTGCCCCTTTTTTGCGGAGGGACACTTGGATTCTTTTTGATCCACGGAGGATGCGGGATAGATAGAAATAAACGGCACTTTTGAATAAAGGATAACTTTTAATAATCACTCTGCGTTACAATCGTTATTCGCGTTTGATGCCCGTTACTGATCTGCTCCCTGACTCCGATTGCCCTCCTCGTCTCTTGTTGTCGCTTCCTTTTGAATCCTCGTCTTGTCCTTCAATATCGCTGAGTTGCTCGATCGTATCTGGGCCGATCGCGCAACTCATCTCTTGCTGATTCGGCGTTGCGTAATTCTTTCGGGCTTTCGCGGTCGCGTTCCCTATTGTTCTTCGCGTCTTTATTCTTAATACTATTTGTTATTATATTAATTGGGGCCGCAACAATATAAACTGCAGAATTTTTGTTTTAAGCAAATATTGTTGTCAGGTGACAGCTGTGTATGTGCCCAAATAAGTAATATTTTTAACTTTTTGGTGTTTTTGATTTAAAATCGCGTTTGTTACCCTAGATTTTTGTGCGTACTTTAATTCTGTAAAAGATTTTTGCAATTCTATAAAGCCAATTAAACAATCCATCGAAAAACAATAATATGTCGGTAAATCATACGGCTGCAGGATCCCCTTAATAAAGTGATCGTATTTTGAAAACAAGTGCTGAGTATTTATTGTTTGCTATTTTTGTTCATACCGATAAATTATCATCCGCCAATTTCGCCGCCGCTGAAAAAGAAAATTATTATATAAATATATTATATATATGGGGCATTCTCTGTCAACCGGACACCCCCCTCTGCCCAAAATTTGTGTCGACCGATTGAGGTCAATGAGGGCTCAAATTGTAGGTAATGATATGTAGTTTCTTGTACCGTGTAGCCTTTTTGAGAATTTAAGATGGCTATCAAGGTGTCACGATGATAATCGGAGAAAACAAGAAAAAAATCAGTAAACGACTTTCCGTATGCCACACGATCAATCAAAGAAGCTCTGAAACTATTGATGGGATGGTTTTTGAGGTCGTTGATTACGAAACTGAAGTAAAAATTCTAAAATTCAAGATGGCTGATCAAATATGGCGACCAAAACCGTAACGGCACCTTCCTATGTTCCGTAAGGCTGCTCGAATGGGCACTGGTTACGAATCTGCTACCAAAATTGAAAATTCAAGCATTTTCCGACCAGTTAAAGTAAGACTAAGTTAAAGTAAGACTAAGCGTTGTCCGACCAGTTAAGGCAAGACTGAGGTACGGTCCAGCCGGTTGAGGCGAGACCAAGCGTTGTCCGACCAGTTAAGGCAAGACTAGGGGACTGGATAAAGAATTTTACTTTATATACCCCAAGGGGCCTTAAAGGGTGTTTTGAAGAGACGTACCCAACCCTAACCTCCAATTCATCCACTACTTTAATGTTTCCTCTTTTTGGACCAACGGTTTAACGTCTCTTCCGAAAGACGGAGCCCAGTTTTCTCCGCATCTTGCACGGAGGGGCGCCAAATATAAGCGCGGTTTTTTTGGAAAAAAACTTTTCCATGATTTATGGCTCTAGTGGACTCGAACCTGGTTCCTCAGATTACGAGTCTGGCGCTCTACCACTAGACCACACCGCCGGCCGCCCTAAGACTAGGGGACTGTTTAGCCGGATTCACACCAAGAACAGGTGACCGCTTCACGTCTCACGACACTCTTTCTCTCTCACGACACTCTCTCTCTCTTTCTCTCTCTCTCTCACGACATTTTCTCTCTCTCACGACACTCTTTCTCTTCTCTCTCTCTCTCTCTCTCTCTCTCTCTCTCTCTCTCTCTCAGCAGAAGCAGGCGTGTGAAACTTTGCTCCGTAAAAGTGTTAATTTTTGAGTGGTTTAGAAGTGAGGGAGAGTGTTAAAAAGTTGTGTAACGAATATCTGCATAGACCGGGGGTAGCCATGAGTGTTATCTAGCCGGAATATGTTGATACATAGACACGAGAACTGCATTTCGTTCAGAGGTCATCGAAACCTCGTACGACAGGTAGACATCGACGGCGAACACAAAACGCTGACGTGTGAAAGTGACGTGTTAAAGTGACGAGTCAATTAACTGTCTCTGCCGATATTAGCAGAATGAACGAGGAATACGCCGAGTATCGATGCTCGGCATGTAAGAAACCGATAAAAACGGAGGTGATAGCATGCAAGTCCTGTGCCAAGCTTTTCTACCATCCAGGTTGTGTATCTAAGCACAAAATTTATGATAGAAACCGCGATTTGGTGTCGTGTCCTGGCCCATTCGAGAAGCTAATTGTTAGTGATGGTGATAAAGTAGCTGATATAAATAAAGCAGTGGCAGCAGCAGAAAGAGCAACGGCACCTGCAAAAATGAGTCCGGCGCCAAGCAGCGGGAATAAAGTAGCAGCCGCGAGTGATATTGATAGAAAAATAGATTGGCTTGTAAAAACAGTGAAAGAATTAAAAGATGAGGCAGCATGTAAAAAGGAGATCAAGTCAATGATAAAAGAAATAGTCCGTGAGGAGATGGGAGGCATTAAACAGGAAATAGAAGAATTGAGAAAAATGTTGACGCAAGGGGCATATGGATCGTCAGGTGGAGCGACAAAAAAATATAGCGATGTGATTAAAGAAAGGAAAGAAGAAAATATCTTGATTATAAAACCAAAAGTACAACAAGAGAGTGAAATTACGAAGAAAACAATTAAAGATAAAATTGATATAACCAAGATGGAAATAGGAATTACCAAATTAAGAAAGAAAGGTAAAGGGACAGTGATCTTAGGATGTGAGTCGAAAGAAGAGAAGGATAAGCTAAAGGCGACGGTACAAGCGGCAATGGGCGAAGAGGTCAAAGTCTCTGAGCCACAGAAGAGGAAACCAAAGATTAAAATAATTAATGTTGGTGGAGAAGAAATGAAAATGGAAGATAAACTGATAGATACAATCAAGAAGCAGAACAGAATTGGCGAAGAATCCTGTATGCACCTAGTGAAGAAAATATTAAGAGGAAAAAGTAAGGATACTGAGCAAGGATCCGTAATAATTGAAGTGGATGAAAGCACTCATAATTCACTAATAAACAGAGGAAAAATAAATTTAGGATGGCGAAAGTGTCCTATATTTAATTATATTAGTGTTAGAAGATGTTTTAAATGCTGGGGCTATTACCATATTACCAAGAATTGCACGAGACAGGAAAACATGCTATAAATGTGCAGGAAATCATAAGGCGAATGAATGTACGACGGCAAAGAAGAGGTGTGTAAACTGTACCTATAAGAATCAGACGTACAACTTGAAGATAAATGTTGAACACGAGACGCTAGATTCGGAATGTCCGACATTTAAGAAAGTATTGGAGGAAGAGAAAAAAAAAGCCGGCTGGGAAGATGCAAAATAGCAACCACAGGGAGAAGCGGAATTACTCTGGTGTACGAATGCACAAAGCTTCTTGGCGCATAAGGACGAAATTCAACATCAGATTATGAAGAGGGTGAATTCTGTGATTCTAGCGTTATCCGAGACTAGATTGACTGTAGAAATTGAGGATAGTGAGATCAATGTACCGGGGTATAGTATAGTTAGATGTGATGCTGAAAATAGAAACACAGGAGGAGTACTGTTATATGTTAGGGATGATATTAAATTTAAAATAGTTGATAAGAAAAAGATAGTGTCAAATTGTTGGTGCGTGGTGGTAGAAATAAGAGAGAATTTGTATAAAGGTATGATAGCAGTAGTGTATCATTCGCCGAGTGCGTCAAATGGCGATTTCGTGAGATTTTTGGAAGATACGGTTGAAGATTTAATAATAAAGTATGACTGTATAGTGATAGGGGACTTTAATATAGATATAATGGTAGATTCATTTTACACAAAGAAATTATTAACGGTAATGCCTAGGGATGAGGCAATACGTTGATTGTCCAACGAGAGTTACAAAAGATAGTCGAACGATGATAGATTTAATTTTTTCGAATAAAGAAATAAAGGTACAAGTGAATGAGAAACCTAAAATCACGGACCATACATGGCTAAAAGTAGAATTTAATATAAATAAAAATAGAAATAAATATAAAGAATTTAGAGGCAGGGACTATAGTAAATTTAATGTAGATGAATTTCTTAGAATAATGGAAAAAAGAACTGAGCAAGGTCAAGGGCTAGATATAAGCATAAGGGCGGAGAGATTTGTTAATAGTATAGTAAGTGTATTGGATACTGTAGCACCTAAGAAAAAGTTTAAGATTCCGAAAATATGGGAAGGGAAAATGTGGTATTCAGATGAAATTAGAATGGCAGCAGATAGAAGGGATGAGGCTCACAGTAGAGCAATAAACTCAGGTAAAGAACAGGACTGGGAATTCTTCAAAAATGAAAGAAATGCAGTAGTTAAACTTATCAGGGCAAAAAAGAAAGAATATTATGAGAATATGATAGATAATAATAGGAGTGATCCTACAAAAATGTGGAAAACTTTAAAAGAATTAATTAAAGGTGAGCAAAGGGGTTCAGAGAACATCGATAATGTAGATTTTGAAATATTAGAAGACATAGAAGAATGCAATATAGCTGATAAATTTAATATATATTATGTAAAAAGTATTAGCAACATTGTGCAATCTATTAGTAATAAGGGAATAGAAGGCACGGGTAGGAGACCTATTTATGTAATTGAGAATAAGGAAATTATGGATAATTTTGAGCCAATTAGTGCAAGTGATTTGGAACAAATTGTTAGGGAACTACCACGAAAGAACGGAACAGAGGAAGGGATAAATAGTGATATACTGAAAATGGTGCTACCTGTGATAAAAGATGAGTTTGTAGGGGTAATAAATGATTCGCTTAGGACAGGTAAATTTCCAGAAGGATGGAAAACATCCACGATAATACCGATACCAAAGGTAAACAAACCAAAAAAAGCGAGCGAGTATAGACCGATTAATGTTACCGATATATGAAAAAGTATTAGAGTTAGTTGTAAAAAAACAGTTGGAAAAATTTCTAGATGACAATGAAATAATAACCGAATACCAATCGGGATTTAGGAAACAGCAGTCGTGTGAGACAGCAATTCAAAGTTTTATCGAAGAATGGAAGTTGATAATTGAGGAGAAAAAAATGGTGGGGGTGTTATTCCTGGATCTCAGGAAAGCGTTTGAGACAATAGATAGGGTAAGATTAGTGGAAAAATTATATCAGTATGGAATAAGAGGAGTGGTACTGGAATGGATAATATCGTATTTAAGTAATAGAAAGCAGCAAGTTAGATTCAATGATATGTGTTCTAAAATAATTGAGACAGTATATGGCGTGCCACAGGGATCAGTATTAGGACCTCTATTGTTTATTTTGTATATAAATAATATAGTTAAAGTCTGTCCGGAAGGAAATATATTTAGATTATTTGCAGATGACACGACCGCAAGTGTAACAGGAGAAAGTTGTGAGGAAATAGAAATAAAACTAAATATGGTGCTCGGTATACTTGAAGAATGGATGAATGTGAATATGTTAAAAATAAATGCAGATAAGACCAAATATATGATAGTTAGAAGTATAAGGAAAGAAATAAAAACGGACATAATAGTAAAAAGTTTGAATGGAACTATAATTGAGCGTGTCGAGATAACGAAACATCTGGGTGTAATGATCGATAGTAAACTCCATTGGGAGAATCACTGTGATTATATGTTAAAGAAAATAGGGAAAAAAGTGAGTTTTCTGAATAGAATAGGAAATGATATATCGGCGTACACTCGATGTACTGTGTATAAGTCTATCATAGCGCCTCACTTTGAATATTGCGCAACGATGTTAGTAGGCATGGGTGAAACGCAACTGAATCGACTGCAAGTGGCACAAAACCGTGCCATGAGAGTCATACTGTAGTGCTCGCGATATACAAAGGTAGATTTGATGTTGCAAACCCTTAAGTTTATGAATGTAAGACAGAGGCTAATGTACAATGTATGTATTTTTCTTTTTAAGATAGTAAGAGGCATAATGCCAAAACACTTAAGTAATAGGATAGAAATAGTAGGAGATGTGAGTGGACGATGAACGAGACAGGCTGAGAATATTAGAATTCAATATCGCAGGACGAAAAGCGCACAGAAAAGTTTATTTTATGAAGGTTTGAATATGTACAACGCCCTACCGATAGAAATTAAGCAATGCGAAAGAATTGTACCATTTAAACGTAGGTTAAGAGAATATATTGTACCTCATGTAGAGGAATTAATTTAAGGATATTTTATGTAAAAAATAGCCGAGAAGGCTAATAAACTTCAATCAATCAATCAAAATCTCTCTCACAACACTCTTTCTCACGACACTCTCTCTCTCTCTCTCTCACGACACACTCTCTCTCACGACACACACTCTCTCTCACGACACACTTTTTCTCACGACACTCTCTCTCTCTCTCTCTTTCTCACGACAGTCCCTCTCTCTCTCACGACATTCTCTCTCTCACGACACTCTCTCTCTCTCTCACGACACTCTCGGCCAACGCTTGGTCTCACGACAGGACAACGCTTGGTCTCGCCTCAACCGGCTGGACCGTACCTCAGTCTTGCCTTAACTGGTCGGACAACGCTTAGTCTTACTTTAACTGGTCGGAAAATGCTTGAATTTTCAATTTTGGTAAGCAGATTTGTAACCAGTGCCCATTCGAGCAGCTTTACGAAACATAGAAAGGTGCCGTTGCGGTTTTGGTCGCCATATTTGATCCGCCATCTTGAATTTTAGAATTTTTACTTCAGTTTCGTAATCAACGACCTCAAAAACCATCCCATCAATAGTTTCAGAGCTTCTTTGATTGATAGTGTGGCATATGGAAAGTCGTTTACTGATTTTTTTCTTGTTTTCTCCGATTATCATCGTGACACCTTGATAGCCATCTTGAATTCTCAAAAAGGCCACACGGTACAAGAAACTACATATCATTACCTACAATTTGAGCCCTCATTGACCTCAATCGGTCGACACAAATTTTGGGCAGAGGAGGGTGTCCGGTTGACAGAGAATGCCCCATATATATATACTAGCTGGTTACCCGGGCTTCGCCCCGGAGGACATGTGTAATAAGACACGCAAATAGTCTCTCTCTCTCCCCCCTCCCTCCCCCTCCCTCTCCCTCTCCCTCTCTCTCTCTCTCTCTCTCTCTCTCTCTCTCTCTCTCTCTCTCTCTCTCTTTCTCTTTCTCTCAAATGCTATAAATTGAAAAATATTACTTTTTTATCTACTTCTGATACCGGTTTCCAAAATGATCGGTAACAAAAAATTATATACTTTATTATAGCATTCCCCAAGAAATTCAACACCTACTTTATGTACAATTCTTTGAGATTCAGTCATTCGGAACCGGTTTCCAAAAAGATCGGTAACAAAAAATAGTAACACTTTATAGCACTCCCCGGGAAATTATACTCCTACTTCATGTATAATTCTTTGAGATTCAATCAATTATTTCCCAAAAAATTAGAAAAATTAAAAAAACTGGTTTCCAAAAAATCGGTAACAAAAAACTATACACTCTACACTCCCCGGGAAATTCTACCCCTATTTCATATACTTTTAATAAAAATTCGGTCAAATGGTTTTTAATTCGAAAAATTTTTCATACCGGTTTCCAAAAAAATCGGTATTAAAAGTATATGAAATTTAATAAAAATTCGGTCAAATGGTTTTTAATTGAAAAAATTTCGTTACCGGCTTCCAAAGAGATCGGTAACAAAAAATTATACACTTTATGGCACTCCCCGGAAAATTTAACCCCTGTTTTATATACAATTCTTTGAAATTCCGTCAATTATTTCCCGAAAAATTGAAGAAGTTAAAAAAACCGGTTTCCAGAAAATTGGTAACGAAAAACTATACACCCTATAGCACTCCCCGGGAAATTCTACCCCTATTTCATGTACCCTTGGTAAAAATTCGGTCCACTAACGAATGAGTAGTTCGCGGACAGACGGACGGACGGACAGACAAACAGTCGGGTTTTATATAATAGTATGATATATATACAGGGTGTCCAAAAAATCGCCTACTCCACTTCGGGAGGTGATTCAGGACCCAAAAACAAGCAAAAAAGTTCATACAAACATAGGTCCGGAAATGAGCCGTTTCCGAGTTATAGCCACTTTTATGTTCAAAAATCGTAATTTAGAATCCGCTTGGCATCCCTCTTTCTTAATTATTTCTTAAATTAAAAATTTTTATTTTTAAATATTTTTAATTTTTTTATTTTTTTTCAATTTTTCAATATTTGTAAATACGATTACATTATTTTTAAAAGAAATCAGTTGTTTTCACGGCTATTCAAAATTGGTTGTTTTCACGGCTACTTGAAAGCAGTTGTTTTCACGCCTATTCAAAATCAGTAAGTAAATCACGGCTTTTCAATAAGTTTCAAATTATTATTTAACAACACCTTACTTTTAGGTTGTATCTAATCTTTCCGTATTCATCAATAGATCGTTTAAGTTTTAATGAATTAGCTAATATTTAAAAATAAAAATTTTTAATTTAAGAAATAATTAAGAAAGAGGTATGTCAAGCGGATTCTAAATTACGATTTTTGAACATAAAAGTGGCTATAACTTGGAAACGGCTCATTTCCGGACCTATGTTTGTATGAACTTTTTTGCTTGTTTTTGGGTCCCGAATCACCTCCCGAAGTGGAGTAGGCGATTTTTCGGATACCCTATATATATATATATATATATATATATATATATATATAGGTATCCGAAAAATCGCTACCACTTCGGAGGGATCGGGACCCAAAAAAAAATATAAAAAAAATATATATATATATCATATAAAATATATATATATATATATATATATATAAAATATAATATATATATATATATATTATATAAAAAATAGGTAATATTATTTATTTTAGAAAAATGTTTCATTTTGATTTTCTTAAATATATAATCAATTATAAGATCATTAAAAATTGAAAGTATAAATAATACATGAATTTTATTATTACCAAACTCGATCAAATAAATTCGGTGTCTTACATATATAATCGCCAACTTTTATGAGCTAAGATATAGATAATAAGTTTTTTAGTGTTATTATTATGCTTTTACCTGTTTTTTTGGTTGGTTTTATGCAATTAATTTAATTTTAATTTTAGTCTTTAAATGCATAAATATTCTTGTATGTTTAATAACATATATTTGCAATATAAAAAATAGTGAAACTGAAGAATTCCTCCCTGATGGAACACCTACACTTAGCGAAATATACAAAGATTTTAAGTGTGCAAGTAGAACTTGCACATTGCTTCCTCATAGAGGAAACTTTGTGAGCGAAGGTTTCTACTTGCACACTTTTTTTTATTGTGATAAGCTTTATTGCGACTAATATCTGTTATACTAATATCTGTTATACTATTACAAAAATTAATTAAATAATTATTTACTAAAATGATCCTTACTATCTAATCCAATGGCGCAACAGTCTGAATCGGACTTAGGCCTTCCCCAAAGTCATGTGCTTGTGGTGCGCACGTAGGTTGTACATAAGCACATACCTACAGTTTAACGCTGGATCCGAACGGCAAGATAGAAGCGGTTTCTAGGCAAGGGATACTCCTGACGGGCTGCCACTCCGTCGAGGAGGAGAGACAAGCGATACAATTTTATTTATTTTAGTTCTACCAAGACTGAATTCGAACCTGAGGTTTTTGGTTTAGCAGACCAGTGCGCTGTCTGCTACGCTACGCTTGCTCTCATGATCCCTATTAATTGTGGATATTTCTTATTTCTATTTTGTTCAATTGGTTAGTTAATTCTTTTATCCTATACATTTTTTAAGCAAAAAGCAAGTAACCTTTTCACCAATCTTCGTCAAATTTAAAACAACCTTCCTATGATACCTTGTATGTAAGATTACATGTATAACTTGTACACCTTTTAGGCAAAAATTGGTAACCCCTTTACCGATCATTGCCAAATTCCACACCAACCTACCTTTAACGATACTCTATCCTGTGACGCAGTTTCGCTGCATCGTGGCAGCGCCCCACCACCGCCGTCACAAGGCGCGGGATTCGCGCCCGAGGACGGTTTAAAGAGTCGATGCGAGATCTCCAGGGGCATATTGTAATCGCGTTATATTTTCTGATCCCTTTTATTTTCTTATTTTGTATAATGCGCGGCGCCTCACCGAGACGAGACACGGATTTTCTCCGAGGGAATACAAGGGATTACAAAAAATGGAGCAGGCCAGGAGGATATATACTATTTTCACGTTACAGATAGCATCGTCTCGCGAGCCTTTTCCTCTCGAGTTCCACCGTTCATTCAGATATTCCGACGAGTTGCCGGCTGCCGTGTCGGGAAGCTTTGAAGCCGCCAGATATTTGCACGATCCGACAATAATCTAGTCTCGAGTAAACTTGACGGGAAACATACGGACGCGTAATACGATCCTACGCTTGAAAAACGGAAGAAAACAGGTTCGAAACGATCAATTTTGATGCCGTTTTTATCGAGGGAAGTAGAGCTCCAGAGTGAAACGAGTCAAACTGAAACGATGCGATAACGCAATAATCCCACTTGCAAGTGAAACGCGCTCCTTTATGTGAAGAAACAAACTGTACGTTTTGTAATGCAGCGGACGACTGCGCATCCACGGGACTGGTACACCTTTGTATTTACATCATACTCCTCTTTAGCTCACTCGAGCGTTCCCTCTTTTCGGCTCACCTGAGCATTTCCTTTACCTTCCTGCTCACCTGAGCTTTCTACCCGGGTCGCTGGCTAACTTGTTCCTTTTCAATATAATTATTAATACACTTCTCTCTCTGTATATTAATATTTTTTTTTAGAATTACTTGTATGTAAAATATGTTAACGCATGTCGGAAGATACAATCCGAAGTGCGCGATATGTGGTCGGTTGGTGCATAAAATACCAGGCACTAGGAAAATAATAGCATCATTAGATGAAGCAGCTTTCTTTTCAAGAGATTCATCGCAATCTCTTAGTATTGACGATATTATTTGTGGCTATTGTCGGGTGGTTGCGTATAGACGATGCAGAACAGATGATTCCAATAATCGAGATGAGCTGGAAGATTTATCTCAGAACTTATCGCAGAATTCTGTCACTGATGTATCCGCATCTCAGTCTAGTCAGATGGACCTAATCTTCTATACTGAATTACCAACTGATTCTGAAGAATGTACAATTGAATACATAGAGATTGAAATTCCTAGAACGGTATCTACTCATAAGTATTGCTGTTTATGTACTGAAAAAAAAAAACAAATTGAGAATAGTCCCACAAGAAGCCTGAATGCAGTCATACATCAAACGGAGAGTTTATATTCCTGAAGGAAATCGATGCTGTGAACATCACTTGATTAAAAATCGTTTATATGATGATAATGTGAATCTCTTAAAAGTCTTTTCTAATTCGTCATTAATGAAAGCAGAAGAAATGAAAAACATCTTTGATTGTTTATCAAATAAATGTAATTTAACATTATTTGACAAAATCGGTAATTATAATGTATCTGAAGAGCAGATTCGTGTATTCACAGGACTAACTTGGGTAAATATTCTCGAATTGAGAAGAATGATGATATCAATGCGAGATACTGCAGGTCGTACTGGAATTCAAGCACTGATTGTATTTTTATTAAAACTTTGATCCGGAAATTCGAATAAAATGATTGCTTCTATATTACAACTTGAAAAAGAGCAGCTAGTTTCCGAGTATTCCTCTGTTATTAATGCTTTCGAAACATATATTTTTCCATCTAAGTTTGGATTAATGGCAGCGTCTCGAAACGACCTATTTGAAAATAATACCACTGAAATTGTAAAAAAACTCTATGGTATTCATGATAAGTTGATACTTATCTGCGATGGAACATATGCTTATCATCAGAAGAGTTCCAACAACGAATATCAAAGAAAAATCTTATTCAGTCCAAAAAAAGATGTCATTATGCAAACCGTTCACAATCTGTACAACTAATGGATTCGTAGTTGATATGTTGGGGCCGTATCTTGCTAATGTCAATGATGCTGAAATTATGCGACGTGTAATAGAAGACCCCAACGGTTTGTGCAATTTATTGCTTCCAGGTGATATTTTCGTTATAGATCGGGGTTTTCGCGATGTAAAGTGCCATTTAGAATCTAAAGGATTTCGGGTGTTAATGCCAGCATTAAAAGGTGCACGCCATCAATTGACTACGTGCGAATCCAATGAGTCGCGTTTTGTAACCAAAATTCGTTGGGTAGTAGAGGCAGTACACGGAATGATTAAACAGAAAAATCGCCTTCTTAATCAGAAGTTCGATAATAAAATGCTTCCTAAGATAGGTGTATTGTATCGAATAGCATCGTTTCTTTTGAATCAATTTGGAAAGTAATTAAATTCTGATGACCAAATATCATCTGAGGTTGTTGAACATATGATTGCACGAAAAGACATCGAGAACACTTTGGCTATTATGGTTGAAGAGAATGGTTGGTTTCGAAAACAAATACCTTTCCAAAATATTTCCTCCAGTGACTTGATTAACTTCCCGGAATTAACAAAAACTGATTTGAAAATATTATTCACCAGAACTTATCAGTATTCGCAAGCGATTTCCTACTTGGGAGAAATTATAAATAAAGATGGTAGTTTGAATTTGCAGTTTCTCAAAGACCAGTCCAATATACTCAAGCTTCAAGTACAGTCCCGTCACATATCTAGGAAAGTGTATCGATGCTTTATTGAATACACTCCTGATAGTATTGGTTATTCCGGGATAAAAAGATATTTTTGTGAGTGCGCCAATGGACGAAGAACAGTTGGCTGCTGTTCGCACATTGCGGCTATTATTTATTATTTATTTTACGGACGATACTTTATAAAAAAATTCCGAGACCAGCCCAGTATTTATGTACACTATTCAAAACAGATGGCATCACGCCTATTATCAATGAAGATAGTGATGAAGATTTGTCCATCCATATAAATATAACTGTAAATAATAGTATGAGAGTAATTATGTGAACGAATGTGTATGTGTACTTCATTATTTTGAGTGTATGTGTAGTGTGTACGTGTATGTGTGTTTTATTAATAAACATTTGATTTAATACGATTATAGTTTATCCTTTTATAATTATTTCAATTTAAAACAGAGGTCGTTTTTGTTCGACCCGACTGGCCAAATAATTAATTTATTTATTTACAACGTTTCGGCTGCAATTTCAGCCCTTCTCAAGTGATTAATCAAGCCATAAATCCTCAAAAACCGCGTACAAAATCTCCGTTACGTTGCTGACATAGTGCCCTAACTACGTCATGCATACGTAAAGCTAATTGCACCATGTCAGCAACGTAACGGAGATTTTGTACGCGGTTTTTGAGGATTTATGGCTTGATTAATCACTTGAGAAGGGCTGAAATTGCAGCCGAAACGTTGTGAATAAATAAATTAATTATTTGGCCAGTCGGGTCGAACAAAAACGATTTCTGTTTTGAATTCATTTACTGGCGAAGGAAGCTATTTGTTTATTTCAATTTACTTTATTTTATTATTTTTTTAGTACCTGTACCTATTTATTTAATTGATTCCGGAAAATTACTTGTAAGATTCCATTCCAAGATTCTAAATAAAAATATGGCGATGGTACCAAAAAGCTATGATAATTTAGAAAAAAAAATATTTTGTTTTTTTAAAGTACCTTCCACCCATTTTATTGGTTCAAAAAAATTACTCGTTGTAGAATATCGTCTCAAAATTTTACAAAAAAATATGGCAATGGTACAAAAAACATATTATAATTAAAAAAATAAAAAAAAATACTTTATTTTTTAAAAGTATCGCCTACCCATTTTATTGCTTCTAAAAAATTATGTCCGATAGGAAACTACTTCAAGATTCTAGAAAAATTTTTTCGTAACCCTTACAAAAATATTTCACCGCTTTTACACCTCACATAGATCGTTTTAAGCCCGTTTTTAGCCCGTTTTATCATTTTTTATATCCGTTTTTTGCATTCTCAAGCACGCGCAGTCTACATGATGAGTATACGCGAGTATGCAATTGTACACAATCCGCTTTAACCACTCGTTTTTAAGCAAAAAAGCCCCTTTGCGCCCCAAAAACGGGTCGTACTTATTGCCAAATGCACGTTTTTACTACTCAAACTGACCGTTCTCGCGGTCCAAAAACGGTGAAAAATTTTTATAAGGGAATTGTACAAGAAAGATATCGGGACTAAAAAAAATCAAGAACATTTATTTATTTTTTTATCAATGTTTCTGTCATCAGAAACCTTTCCCGAATTTTTCACAAATGTGTCTCAATGATATCTACAACATATTAAAATTTTATCAAAATCGGTTAAGCTGATCAAAAGATATGAATTATTTTCAAAATTTTTATTTTTATTTTTTACAGCAAAATGGTTCAATATTAAGGGCTAATATTTGACTAAATTGTAAGTGACACTGATAGCAATCAAAGCAAAAAAAATGAGCATGATCCGTGCGGGGGCACATTGACCCTTCTTATCCGGCTACGGCCTTTTAATATATTTTCTTATGTAAAAAACTATAACTTACACTAGTCGGAGAGCTGACGACGAATTTAGGGAAAGTATTTTAGGCAAGTTAAAATAACAAAAAAATAATATTTTATTAATTAGTGAATCTAGAATCCTGAGTCAGGCAGAGGGTTTGCGGTTATTTCGCTACTGCGCAACCTATGACATTTGCAAAAAAATAAATCAAAAAAATATCTTTTAGGCAACTTGAAATTTGTTTAAACTTTAATTTTAGCATCTATTTAACTCAGAAATAAAAATCCCAGACTATTTTTTGGGTTTTAAAGTATAACCTGACCCTCCCGAATATATTTAATAATTATACCTCAAAAATATACTTTAGGCATTCTGAAATTTTTATAGCATGTTTATTAAATAATATTAAAAATACGTGTAAATTGCCAGACGAATTAAACGGTTATTAATAATTCCCTGACGCGAATAAAGATTTAAAATGAATGCGAAAAAAAGTCTTATGCGTAGCCATAAGTGCGAGAGAGATAGTTAAGGACCTAAGATTTATGCATTTAAAAATGCCTGATTATGCGTGAAATTTTATTGAAATTATCCAAAATTGTGCGGTCTAAAATAAGCTGAATTTTAGTGTGTCTTGTTTCTTAGTATGTACTTTAAATACCATTATTGCTTTGGGACAAACCACTGTCTAGCAGTAGAGATGAAGTTTAATGAGTACACTGAGAGTCAAGGGAAATAAGAAATCAAAATACAGATACAATAATCCATCTATAGAGGCAGTTTATTAAATAAAAAAAATTAAATTTAAGTATGAAATATGCATGGAACAGTTTTCTAACTTGAGTTATAATTGTTATAAAATTTAATTAATGAAATGAAAAACATAAAATAAACTAAAAGTATCTCTTGAGATACAACACAAGCAATACCTTTAATAGTAACTTAACTAAAAAAAAATTAAGGTACAGAAGTGTTGACCAGAATTCACTAGATTCAAATTTGAATATATATCGATTAACTGTGATTAAACTACCTCTATTAAGTTAGCCCCCCCACCATCGCAAAAAAAATCCGCACCTATTAAAAAATTTAGTGCTATTTATGTGCTAATTTGTTGCTCTAGTTTGGATCTATTTGCTTTAATCCGGGTTTTTTTGTTATTTAAATATTCTATAAACCGTGTCCTACCAGAATATGCAACGTATGATTTTGTTGCTCGTCCCTAACTGCAAATAAACAAATTATTTATCTCCGCGTCGACCGTTACCTACGACTTCGATGGCTAAAAACTAACTAAAAGAATTTGTTGCTCGGGTCTTTTTGTTATTTAAATATTCTGTGGACCGTGCCCTACCAGAATATGCAACTTACGATTTTGTTGCTCGCCCCTAACTGCAAATAACAAATTATTCATCTCCTTGTCGATCGTTATCTACGACTTCGATGGCTAAAAACTATAAAGTAAAAGAAACTTTTACTTAGTTTTTAGCCATCGAAGTCGTAGATAACGGTCGACGCGGAGATAAATAATTTGTTTATTTGCAGTTAAAGACGAGCAACAATATCATACGATGCATATTCTGGTAGGACACGGTCTATAGAATATTTAAATAACAAAAAGACCCGGATTAGAGCAAATAGATCCAAACTAGAGCAACAAATTAGCACATAAATAGCACTAAATTTTTTAATAGGTGCGGATTTTTTTTGCGATGGTGGGGGGCTAACTTAATAGAGGTAGTTTAATCACAGTTAATCGATATATATTCAAATTTGAATCTAGTGAATTCTGGTCAACACTTCTGTACCTTTATTTTTTTTTAGTTAAGTTACTATTAGAGGTATTGCTTGTGTTGTATCTCAAGAGATACTTTTAGTTTATTTTATGTTCTTTATTTCATTAATTAAATTTTATAACAATTATAACTCAAGTTAGAAAACTGTTCCATGCATATTTCATACTTAAATTTAATTTTTTTTATTTAATAAACTGCCTCTATAGATGGATTATTATGCCTCTATATCTGTATTTTGATTTTTTATTTCCCTTGACTCTCAGTGTACTCATTAAACTCCATCTCTACTGCTAGACAGTGGTTTGTCCCAAAGCAATAATGGTATTTAAAGTACATACTAAGAAACAAGATCGTACACACTAAAATTCAGCTTATTTTAGACCGCACAATTTTGGATAATTTCAATAAAATTTCACGCATAATCAGGCATTTTTAAATGCATAAATCTTAGGTCTTTAACTATCTCTCTCGCACTTATGGCTACGCATAAGACTTTTTTGTCGCATTTATTTTAAATCTTTATTCGCGTCAGGGAATTATTAAAAACCGTTTAATTCGTCTGGCGATTTACACGTATTTTTAATATTATTTAATAAACATGCTATAAAAATTTCAGAATGTGCTCGGGGGGGTGTTAATCGCCCCGGATTTGCGATCGGTCTACGAGATTTCGCGGTTCGAAGGACCAGAGGGGCTGTTAGAAATACAGGAGATGTCGATAACTTTTGGATATGGCTACAGCCATCTATTGTATTAATAATATAATCTTGCGGTTCCATGAACGAATACTAGATGGCAGGTCGTTTCCGCCTAGTAACTATTGAAGGCGGACGCGCGAGCAACGCGACGCACAAAGTTCCGCTCACGCTAGCATCACGTGACAAGAAGGCGAGTGGAGGGGATGCGCAAGCACGAACGTGCAGAGAGACGATCCCGGCCATTCTCGACTATTCGGTCAAACGTGAAACAGTTCGAGTCACGTATCGGGTATTCTGCCACTAGAATCTTTTATCGAGAACATGTTCAAGTTCTGTTCAATACTTATCGCTTGCACCGTACTAATTATTCAAGGTATATTATTGCCCTTGTCGTTGCTCGTGTCGTTTTCAACGCTAATATCGTCTTTAATGCTTGTGTTGTATCAATCGTTCATGTTGTAATGTATTTCGGTGCCGTGAATTCTTACACGAGTCCGTAAAGATCAGTTATCATTCAAATGACGAAGAACGTGTTCGAACATGTAAATGAAGAAAGAAGAACGACGTGTGTTCCGGGCTCAGCCGAGCCTTTACTTGACTGTGGACATTCGAGCTATATATATTGGAAATAAAGAGCGGCCATCATTAACTTCGTTCCTTTCACGTGGCGAGACGAAATAGCCGCCATTATTCTGATTATTTGGCTCGCTTACAGCGAGTGTGTTTCCCACTCTCAGTGGTTAATTTTCCGCACAGATAAATGTCTGATTATCTATAAATAATTGGTGGATGCTGCAGATTCCACAACAAGGTAACATTTGGAATTATAATATCAACCATTCGGTTCTTTCGTCAGATATGCCCCTGATGAAAGTGATACTTTACAAGTGAGCACGTGTTAATTTGAATATTCGGTTACAGGACAATATTATTTTCTTATGATTCTCCTTAAGGAAGGATTCTCATTATTAATTCTGATTAATAAGAAAAAGGAAATAAATTCTTATCTCGTGACGTAAATTCAGTGGAATTCCAATTAATATTTCTGATTGATGCGCATACAGGGATTAAAGTTATCCTGAAGTTATATTCCTTGTGTTTCACATACATTAAAGACGTATATTTCAATTACTTTATAATATTCTAATAATTATCTTGCGAATTATTCATTATATAGTATTACGTTCATGCGGTGGTAAACTAATACGTCAATAAAAGATTGATGCATTATTTCCCAGATTATACAAATTGTATTTGAAGTGATATTCTTGTATTAATTGAATTATGTTTATGTTTCCAACGATCCTTTCTTTAGAAAAGAATAACTAATTCTGAACTTGACTACGTCAAGAGAGATTATAAGAAAATTTACTATGACAATTTTATTCTAATGAAGCTTTTATATGATAAAGAAGAGCCTTAGTAAAACTTCAAGGTCTATTAAAATACATATTTAAAGAAAGGATTGTCCTATGAAAATCATTTATTTGTTCCTTTATGCATTTATTGTACTCACATTGTATCTTATATTATCTATGTACAATTCTGTTCACGAATACTGAGAAGGTTTTAGGGCAGTTTCCCTTCTCCTATGCAACAAATGTTGGTATTCGTTGTATAGTTCTGCCCACGTTTAACTTTTTCTGGATTACATTTATGTTTCAAGGCTAAATGATAAAATTGATTGTTTTATAAACTCAGTAGATTAATTGTTCTATTTCTTATTTTGAATATCGTTTCTCCTTCTCCACCATCCTTAGCTCACGCAACATACGAGGCGTGTACAGGGGCAATCCCCTCACAATTTTAATTAGGCGAATAAAGCGAGAGCAAGCGAAAAGCGACTCACCGTATCGTTGCCCGATGGTCTTGTCGCGGCCTCGTGGCGTCCGGTCCTCCCTGTCGTGATGGAGAGCGGAAGGCGTGCAGGCTAGGATGTGCAGGCACTCACGTGCCGCGGCAGGCAGGCAGGCAATAACGTGCAATACGGCAAGCAAGCGATATAGCAGGCACATGTGCAGGCAAAGCTCAAGCCCGAGATTGCTGAGGCGAATTGTCGAGCTCCGATTGCGAGTTCACTCCGTTTACTCCGAACCGTGCGAGCGCCAAGCGAGCGTGTGTTCTCGAGTCCCCATTTGCACAGCGAATCTTCCCACGGTCTCCTCGGCTCGCGCACCTGCGAATAGCGGCCGGAGCGAGTACTCATGGTTCCGAATAATTGCGGGCCACCCGTGGGCGGGCAGCACGAGTCGGGTGAGTCGCGCGAGTGTTGCTATCTGTCGCGATCCGCCAACGTCTCGCGCGAGTCACGAAAAACACGATTTCGTACGTTACTTGTACGCGCATCTTATCAACTAATATATACAACGATTACTAATGACACGGACATCTAATATGTACAGGCGAGCGCCAAACAGAATGCCTAAAGTATATTTTTGAGGTATAATTATTAAATATATTCGGGGAGGTCAGGTTATACTTTAAAACCCAAAAAATAGTCTGGGATTTTTATTTCTGGGTTAAATAGATGCTAAAATTAAAGATTAAACAAATTTCAAGTTGCCTAAAGGATATTTTATTTATTTATTTTTTTGCAAATGTCATAGGTTGCGCAGTAGCGAAATAACCGCAAACCCTCTGCCTGACTCAGGATTCTAGATTCACCAATTAATAAAATATTATTTTTTTGTTATTTTAACTTGCCTAAAATACATTCCCTAAATTCGTCGTCAGCTCTTGGACTACACGTTCATTTTTGCAGTGCGGACCTCAGCAGCATTAAAGTTGTCATTATTTTTCACATATTCACATACCATAAACATGTCTACTTTTGGTAAATTATTAGAATTATCTTTTATAAAGATCGAATTAACCATTTTTTACTTTATATTGATATGATATATCGTCTTAAAACAATATTATTTAACACTGACACTGTTTCTCTTATGGAGATATCATCAAGTTTTGTCGTGGTGACGTCACAAGTTCCGCGAGCCAATGAGATGGCGTTTCGTTTATGTTCAAATATATTTGATATATGACGCTTTTTAAAACATTATTTATAAAAATTTGGACTAACATAAAAATATATTTATAGCAATTTTATATTTTTTACATTATATACAATATTATATATCTTTTTAAAGCATGTTAATTTTTTGTTTTGTACCCAATTTCGATACCTCGCACTCATTCTCGCGGATTAGCTGTCAACCGATTGCAGTACTACCAACTTCGATTTTTCATTTCTACAGCGTTGCCAAGCCATTGCTTGTACTAAAAATAAAATTTGTTTAAAAAAATAAAAGTTTATATTTGAGACTTTTACATAAATTAACATTTATATTCTTTGCATTTTAACTGCATTACATCACATATTTCTTCAAAACTTTAGATTAATATTGTTTAAAATTTCGATGTTTTAGATTGGCAGCACTTCATGTTTCCTTTGTTGAAAGCATTACCCCCTTACTTCCCACCTCAGTCTTACAACTTCTTTAAAAGTCTATATACGGTATGCATCTTTATAAATAAATATATATTAATTTATTTTTTTTAAAGTTATTAAATTTATTAAAATCTTTTTGTTACTATGTTGCTTTTTACGGTAACTTTGAGTTATTTATGTATAATTTTAAAACCGCTATAAGTAGAATTTTTTTTCACACCTCTATAACTCGAAATCTTGATAACTTGAAATACTTGATAACTCGAATTATTTTCTGTTCCCTTGAGATTCGAGTTCGCTAGGTTTGACTGTATTATTTAATGTAATTTTCTTTTATATATGACACATTTTGAAACAATATTTTAGACATAATCGCACATTATATTAAGAGCCGTTTGTTATGTCTATAGAGCAGTTAAGAGAGAGACTTCTCGGGATTTATTTGCCTAAAAAATCAAGATCCACATACTGAATAAGGACATCTCGTATTTTAACGTAAAAAAAAGCATTCTATTTTTTTTACAACAAGAGATTTCGCGTATTTTCGCGGTTAATACTTATAGACGCAGTACGTGTGATGCACTGTTACTTTCGGAAGTAATCTCCCGATAAAGAATTCATCTGCAATTATATGTAAAAAGATCTGCATTACAGTTTTTTAATAATAAAGTTTCTCTTTATTTTGTTGATCAAATATCAAAATCTTATCATTTTAATAATCAAAACAGCAAGTAATAAAGGATTTGTTACTTGCTACATATTCTCTCTTATTTGAGAAAGATATAATACCTGTCGGTTAAAGGTGTGATGACGAGACGTGGACAGTTACCAATGTATTCGTAGCCATATTTTATCATTGAGTAAATAATTCTAACATAAATATCATCTTCCCAGTAGTAACGAAGTTGTGCTACCCATTCAAAATCCATTTCGTTAATAATGCGTTTCTCAACAAGAGATTTCACAACATCCATGGCATGTACATCAATGGTGATTAAAGCATTTAACGTTGTTCGATTTTGCTTCGACAATTGGCCTGTAATTCGGTCCCAATTTAGACGTTCAATGAGATACAGAGTTTATTATATTAATATAAATTATTTTCAATACAATTATAATTTGCCAGTGATAAAATAATAAAACAAGACGTGTGAGTCGGCCTAACTGGCAACTAAATGTTTTAATTAATTAAAAAAGGGAAAGACAGATTAGATAATAATAAATACACAGGGGTCGTTTACAAACTTGATTGTTCCGACTGTAATAATTGCTATATTGGTCAGACGAAGAGACATATGGAAACTCACATAAAAGAACATAGCGCTGACATTAACAAACACTTCAATTATCACTCTGTGGTCAGCAAACGGAATTTAATCACAACTTCAAATGGCAAGATGCCCAAATTTTACACAAGGAACAAAATCTTAAAAAACGCGAAATCTCGGAAATGTTTTTTATTAAGAAGCATAAAGATGCTATCAAATCGCAGAAAGACAATTTGCCATTGGTTTACGATCGTATAATATTTTTTCTGTAAACATCTTTTTCTATGTTATTTACTGTGTTCGGTGATAATTTATGACGCTTGTATCATTCGTGTTATAGCTCTCGATGGTAGAGCTTGTGCAATGCACTTATTCGTCGTGAATGTGATAGTGAGTTTCCTTTGATTAAAGTGGACTGTATACTTTTTACTGAAATCTTTTACTGTTCTTTCGTCTGTACAAGAGCTTCGTTCGATTGCAACTGCCCAACACAGCAGCTTCACCTAACGGCGGAATCGCGCACTTACTAACTATCGCCGCAACGGCACTAGCGGCACACTTGTCGCCTAATCGCGGTGCCTTTAAATCTCTCGACATATAAAAATTCTTAAA
Organism: Temnothorax longispinosus; assembly: GCF_030848805.1. Lineage (NCBI taxonomy): Eukaryota > Metazoa > Arthropoda > Insecta > Hymenoptera > Formicidae > Temnothorax > Temnothorax longispinosus. Next base: position 9,960,859 of record NC_092368.1, read on the forward strand.
GATACACTCTACGCTCTAACATACCGCGCGCTTTGGTAACCTAGGGTTATCAACATTACAATAACGCCTAAACTCAAATTGACGGTGACTTAAATAATATACATATACGCACGCAACTTAAAAACTAACGATGGCTTGACTATAGTATACGCACGTAACTTAAAAACTAACGATATATATTATGGACGCTCATCATCACTTAAGCAATCTTCTATTGGTAATACGCAAAGTTTAATCGCAGGACGTTTATATTTTTCCGTAGAGGTTTTTATAACAGCCGCTCTAACAATTTAATCTGCTCCTGGCAATACTGTTTGTACTCGCCCGAGAGACCATTTCAGAGGTGGTAGGCCATCTTCTCGACACAAGACTAATTGTCCCACCTTGATTTGAGGACCAACGTTCGACAAACATTTATTGCGCCGTTGCAAATTAAGCAAGTACTCTGACGACCACCTTTTCCAGAAATGTTGGCGTATTTGTTCTATCAATTGCCATCTAGACAGTCAATTGATTTTTAGATCCGTTATATCCGCCTCTAGATAAGATGTTACCGTACTACCTATAAGAAAATGACTTGGAGATAAATAACTCAAATCATTAGGATCGGTAGATAACGCGGTTAAAGGACGCAAATTCAATATAGCCTCTATCTGCGTCACCAGCGTGGACGCTTCCTCGAAAGTCATTGCTGCCTCTACAGTTGTCTTATAAAAATAATTCTTAAAAGATTTTAATGCGGATTCCCATAGGCCTCCGAAATGTGGCGCACGAGCCGGAATAAAATGCCATTTAATTCCTTCTGAAGCTGAGAACTCCACAATATTGTGTCCTTGTTGTTCTAGGAAAAAAAGCTTCTTGCATTTCTCTAACTCTTGATTTGTCCCAACAAAGTTGGTACCGTTATCCGAGTAGACATTAACCGGTCTTCCTCTGCGGCTAATAAAGCGTTTAAATGCATTGAGAAACGCATCCGTGGTCATGTCGGAAACCACCTCTAGATGTACGGCCTTGACTGCCATACATATAAAGATAGCGACGTAAGCCTTGACTCGCTTAGCTCCTCTCCTTCTACCTTCGCGTACATATATAGGCCCGCAAAAATCAACTCCTGTATTATTGCTAAATGGTTTTGATGGAGTTATTTTATTAATTGGCAAATCTCCCATTATCTGCTCCGAGCTACGTGGTCTTAACCACTTAATACAATTACGAATTAATTTTTTAACCGTGCCGCGCGCCCTGATAGGCCAGTAAAATTGTCGCACAGCTGCCAAAGTAGCGTCTGCTCCAGCATGACAATGCCTTGTATGCTCATGTAGAATGATTAGCTCCGTGAGCCTGGAATGATGGGGCAACACTAGCGGATGCTTAGTTTCGTATTGTAGTTCCGCATGCTTCAATCTGCCTCCCACGCGCAATAGGCCGAGATTGTCCAGAAAAGGAGTAAAATGTTTTAAGCTGCTATTCTTCGGTATGATTTTGTTTTCTCGCAAGGCACGTATTTCTGCCTCAAACACGGATAGTTGCTCCCTCTTGACTAAACATCTTCTTGCATGCTCCAACTCTTCCACTGTTAAATCTTCTTATTAATCGCCCTGATCCAGCACGACACTATCTTCGAATCTGTCCAGTAACCAATTTTCTTTATTTTAATGTACAATGAAGCCTTAATCTTGTCCATCAATTGAGCTAATAGTTGAGCTCCACACAATTCCAGTCTAGAAATTGAAACTATCTTAAGTGGCGCAACTCTTGATTTCGCGCATAACAAATAAACTCGAGGTGACTTATTGTGATCGAGATATCGGATATAAACGCAAGCACCATATGCTCGCTCACTGGCGTCGCAAAATCCGTGAAGTTGTATATCTGCATCTGGATGATTCTCAACAACTTATCGGGGGATACAGAATCCATTTAAGTACTGCAAATCTGTAACATAACTTAACCATTTGGTAAATATATCAGAAGGCAAAAATTCATTCCAACCTATCCGAAGCTTCCATAATTCTTGTATTAATATTTTAGCCGTTAATATTACTGGAGCCAATAATCCAAGAGGGTCGAATATTTGTGCTATACTCGATAACATTGACCTCTTTGTACACGATACAGGAATCGCTATTTCGATGGAGTACTGAAACACATCTTTTGCGTGATTCCACTCGACACCCAATGTTTTAACAGAGCCGTCCTTATCTAATTCTAGAATAGCGTTGTCCATTACATTTCCTGGAATATCCTTTAACAAATCTTCATTGTTGGAAGCCCACTGTCATTCTCCTGAAAGAAGTAGTGCTGCTACTTGGTCGCGAATTATTAAGGCCTCTTTCAATGAATCGGCACCTGATAGAAGATTGTCTATATAGAAGTCTCTCAGTGCTATTAACGCGCCTATTGGAAATTGATCTGCTTCTAGTTTGGCTAATTGTTTCATTGATTTCGTGACTGAAAATGATGCTGGTATTGTTCCATAAGTTACAGTTAACATTTCGTAAGTTTTAATCGCTTCAATGATTTCTTCTCTCCAAACAATACGCTGCAATGCCACTTGATCTTCTTCCACGAGTACTTGTTTGTACATCTTTGCTATATATGCTGTCATTACAAATCTGAATATTCGGAATCTCAGCAAAATGGAGAATAGATCCTGCTGTAATACTGGGCCTGCCATAAGAGCGTCATTTAGCAAAATGCCAGTGGTGGTCTTACTAGACGCGTTGAATACCACCCTTAATTTAGTGGTGGCGCTTGATTCTTTTATAACGCAATGATGTGGCATGTAGTATTGTGGTTGGATATTCCACCTCGCACTATTCTCTGGAACTTCTCTCATATGCCCTAAGTTTAGATATTTCCGCATGAATTTCATGTAGTCTTCTTTTAACTGCGGTTGTCTTGCGAATTTTCTCTTTAAGTTCTTGAGCTGCTGAATAGCCAGATATCGCGAATCTCCGAGTTTTCGAAGCTGTTCTTTCTTTGTCGGCAGACTTACGACAAATCGCCCTTCTTCATTGCGTTTGTATGTTTTTGCGAAATGCCCTTCACATATGCGCTTTTCCGGGGTGCGAGTGTTCTGTCTATCAATGTGCTCCATCTGCCAGAAACGAGTAAGACTTAGATTTAACCGTTCGTTGACCGCCAAGCCGCAAATGGTTTTCTTTTGTTTTTGATCTTTAACTATTAAGTTGCCCGATGCTATCTAGCCGAGAATCGTTTTTTGCCATGTTGGCTGCGTTTTAGAATTCTTGATTTTGCTGATGTACATAAGATCAAAGAATATTTCTGCTCCTAAGAGTAAATCTACCTTTGATGATTTGTAGAACTCTGGATCTGCTAAGACAATGCCTTCCGAAACCTGTAATTCGTTCACATTAATACGATTGACGGGTATAGCCTGAGTAATTCGATTTATGATTAAACAATCGAGGTTAGCACTAAATTTATTGATTGAGTGCATTATTATCTTGACTCTGTTATTCGTTTGTGTGGACATTTCTCTCAATCCACACACCGGAATATGTGTGGAAAGCTGTTTAAGAAATAGCCTTTTAGCACAACTACTCGTGATAAAGCAGGATTGGGACCCGCTGTCCAATAATGCCCGACAGACTACCTTATCGCCTTTGCTATTTGTTATTTCGAGAAGCACCTGCTTGCATGGCTTGAAAACAGCATAGATTACGCTCGTAGTTACCACCTTTTCTTAGTCTAACGTACTCGTATCTTTGGTTGTTGACTCCAATATCTTCGTTGTTGGCTACTCCACATGAAGCAACGTATTGTGCCGCTTATTGCATTTGTGACATGGTCCTAATAAGCATTGTTTGGCTATATGCGAGGTGCCTTTTAAACAATTTAGACATAACTTACGCGATCTAGCTTCTTTGATCCTCTTGTCTATTTCTAGCTGCAAATAATCACCGCATTTATATATGGCGTGATCTTCCTTCTTGCAATATGCGCATTTGCTGCTGGTTGTGGCTATATTCGCTGATGTACTCTTTGATTGGCCGTATTTTTGTTAAGCTGAGCCTCCCAATCGTACTGTGCGCGATGACGCCTCCAATGCCTTACTGTGCTGCGCAAGGAAATCTGTTAGTTGCTTGAGCGTAGGCACCTCTCCTCTTTTCACGGAAATTTCCCACGCCCTACTTGTATTCGGATCCGATCCAAGCGACTCGTTACTAAATCGACTATTAAGTCGTCCCAATGCTCGGTGGGCCTTCTCAATGCCTTTAACGCTCGCAAGTGTTTCAAGACACTAACCAAAAGACGTCGTAGCAATATATGATTCTCCTTAACTATTACTGGAATTTCAAACAACGCCTTAATGTGCTTTTGGACAATGTAGCCCGAATCGTCGTATCTTTTTTTCAGCATCTCCCAGGCTTTAATATAGTTCTCATCCAAAACCTCTAGAGAGCCAATTACGTCTCGTGCTTCACCTTTTAAAGCCGCTAGTAGGTACTGCATTTTTTGTATGTTGAGAAGCGTGGCATTCTGGTTAATCATACTCTGGAACATATTACGGAATGGAATCCATTCTTCGAACGTACCCGAAAATGTAGGTAAATCGACGCGAGGCAATTTTAAATGATCGTTAGTACATATACTTCTCTGAGTAGCTGGCGTTCCTTCTAGTCCAGTCAAAATACGATTAAACCTAGAAAAAATTGCAACACAAGATTTTATTACGTCATTGTGTTCAGAAAAATATACTGAACAGCATATTCAAATTCCGCCATTTTCCGCTATTTCTAAGTATGTTTTTTATTAACAATTTATAAACAAATTCGTTTTTCTCCACAAATACGATAAATTTTGAAATTTTTGTAGAAATCAAAGTTGTAGAACAGACAAATATCTACAAAAAATGTTCTTATGAATTTTTTGAAATATCTCATATTATTTGAGATATTTGCAACAAAAGCTACTAAGCTACGCGCGGAGCGGAGCGGAGAGTTCGAACAAGCACACGGCAGTCTCTACCGGTCGCTGCTAGTTCTCTAGATTCTACAAGGAACTTGAGTTGGTTCTCGATACTAGTATATGTGTCTGTACACACACACACACACGCACGCACGCACGCACGCACGCACGCACGCATATATATAAAGAAAGATGTCCTGACTGACTGACTGACTCACTCACTCACTGACTCATCAACGCCCAGCCCAAACCCCTAAACCGAATTTTTACCAAAAGTATATGAAATAGGGGTAGAATTTTCCGGGGAGTGCCACTATGTGTATAGTTTTTTGTTACCGATTTTCTGGAAACCGGTTTTTCTAATTCTTCTAATTTTTCGGGAAATAATTAACCAAATCTCAAAAAATTATAGATCAAACAGGGGTAGAATTTCCCGAGGAGTACTATGAAGTGTATAATTTTTCGTTACCGATCTTTTGGAAGCCGGTATCGAAATTTTTTTAATCTTTTGGGAATTAATTGACCGAATCTGAAAGAATTGTATATGAAGTAGGGGTAGAATTTTACGGCGAGCACCATAATGTGTACAGTTTTTGTTACCGATCTTTTTGGAAACCGGTTTTTTTAATTCTTCCAATTTTTGGGGAAATAATTGATTAAATGTCAAAGAATTATACATGAAGTAGGGTAGAATTTCCCGGGGAGTGCAATAAAGTGTACTATTTTTTATTACCGATCTTTTTAAAAACCGGTTCCGAATGACTGAATCTCAAAAAATTGTACATAAAGTAGGGGTTGAATTTCCCGGGGAGTGCTATCAAGTATATAATTTTTCGTTACCGATTTTTTTGGAAAGCGGTATCAGAAGTTTGACGAATTTTTCGGGAAATAATTAATCGAATTTTAAAGAATTGTATTTAGAGAGAGAGAGAGAAAGAGAGAGAGATATTAATATTGATATATATATTTATATGCCCAAGCAAAACTAAAGGGCAAAAAAGATAACAAAGCAATCATATACAAACACAAATAAAAGCAACAAAAACAAGAAAACTTAAAAACTACTTATAATTACCGCAACTAAGACTAACGCAACTTAAAACTAATCGCATCAGCGCAACAAGACTAACGCAAGACAAGAAAGCTTCAAAACTTAAAAGCTACTTATAATTACCGCAACTAAGACTAACGCAACTTAAACCTAATCGCAACGCAGCCAAGACTAACGCAACTAAGACTAAAGCAACTCCCAACCAGCCGAATAGCACCTCACAGGCAAAACAAAGGACAAGCACGGAAAGAAGAAAAAGGAATAAACCGGTCACTCAGATTCAGACGCATGTAAGTAGGCACTAAGAAGACTCTTGAAGGCAGGAAGGGAAGATGCTGATTTTATAGTGCCAGGAAGAGAGTGCCAGAAATATATCGACGAAAGCAGAAAAGAATTTCTGTAGGTAGTAGTTCTATGCGCCGGAATGTGGAAAGTTTGAGCAGCCAATGAAGCTAGTCGGTCAGATCGCTTCAGTGACAGATCAGGAGAAATAAACAGCTCACAGAGATACACAGGCGAACTCATATAAAGAATACGATATATCTGACATCCAAGAAAGTACAGCCGCCTATTCTCAACAGTGAGCCACCTCAGTTGACGTCTGTAAGGAGTAATATGTTCATCATACTTTAAATTAAAAATGAAGCGAATACAGCAATTGACAAGACGTTGTAATTTGGTGTTTAACTCTTTACTAAGACCATGATAAACAAGACAACAGTAGTCAATATGAGGCATGATAAGAGTGACGACTAGCTTTATCCTAAGGTCGGTGGAAAGAAAATTTTTATTAAATTTTAGATTATGCAAGAGAGAGAGAGAGAGAGAGAGAGAGAGAGAGAGAGAGAGAGAGAGAGAGAGACACACACTATTTGCGTGTCTGATTACATATGTCCTCCGGGGCGAAGCCCGGGTAACCAGCTAGTGTATATATATATATATATATATATATATATATATATATATATACAGGGTGTATCATTTTAAGTGATTCAGCTGAATATCTCTTAAAGTAAAAAAGATTGGAAAAATTGTTTCAGACAAAAGTTGTTTGGTTTCAAGGAGTACATAAGATGGTGTCATTAGTTTCACCTTAAATAGTTGCTTGAAGGTCACGTAAAGGTCACCTTCAATTTTTTAAATAGAACCACCTACTTTTTATTAGGGGAGACCGGGGCTAAACCGCCAGTTTTTTTTTGGTGCCGATTTTTAACAACAAAATAAATAATTTAAGTTAAATATTATATACCACTGTAAAAAGTAAACCTTTAGCTACAAAATTTATTTAGGAAATTTTTATCTACGTCGCTTTGTTTAACCGGTATGGAGCAAAAACGACAACGGTGCAAAAATTGAAATCTCAAAAATGCCGGGGTTAAACCGCCACCCTCCCCCCCCGGGGCTAATCCGCCACACTGCATTTTTAATACATATACGTACATCTAATCTTGAAAAATGATAGGATACATTTTAATAATTGTTTTTTAAGAGAAAAATATAAAAATTTATAAATTTTTATGCGAAACGTTATTAAAAAATAATTGTTTTACCTATTCCATAAAACAATTTAGGCACGTGAATACAGATCCTGACGAGCGCACTGGAGCGCACGACGACGACCACGACGACGACGCGCGACGACGACGACGACGACGACGACGACGACGACGACGACGCGCGACGACGACGACGACGCGCGACGACGACGACGCGCGACGACGACGACGCGCGACGACGACGACGACGACGACGACGCGCGACGACGACGACGACGCGCGACGACGACGACGACGACGCGCGACGACGACGACGCGCGACGACGACGACGACGACGCGCGACGACGACGACGACGACGCGCGACGACGACGACGACGACGACGGTCACGACCACCACCACCACCGACACCACCACCACTACACTGACACTGACACAACGACCAACAACGACGATCTACCGCGGCCGGGACGATCTACCTCGCGCGCGGCATGTCAACTCTCGCGCGGAAATCGCGGAATCTCAGAGCCGTGCCGTGCCTCGCCGACGTGCCGTGAGCGCGAGCGATCTCGGAAACAACGGTCCGCCATCTTTTCGGTCGGCCAAAACACCCGCTTTGCGACGATACGTGCGTACCATTTCCCTCCTATACAAACTGACGCACGTGCAAGAGAAGACAGAATCACGCTCGAGGGAAACCTAACCTGAAATCGCCGTGAGCTGAAGTCGTGCGCCCGGCGCGCCACAGTGACGAGACTGGCGGACCAGCCCCGGGTGCTTACTGGCGGATAAGCCCCAAACATAAGTTTCAGGTTTGATCGCCCACGAAATATTAGACATTAACGATAATGAAAAAACTACACTGGATTCGTGTTCAGCATGCATTACTCTTTATAATCACTTACTTTGAGATTCGGTGATACAATAATATTCAAGATATTACAAAATTTCCACGCGCAGAAAATTTCACTTTCACCTTCCGAAAACACGTTTGCCCTCGTAAAAATCATAACACGGCAGGTAACCTGCCGAAACTCCGTTGGTCACATGGGTACCATAAGCAGCGTTTACAATGTTAATAGCGAGTTCGCACAATATACAGGTTCCGAGATATTTGATTTGGCGGTTCAACCCCGTTGGCGGTTTAGCCCCGGTCTCCCCTACATATTCTTGTAGCTTATCTCGAGGGCTTTCCAAAACACTAAGTTTGCGGTAATGTTACCGGTAATGAGACGAATCACGTGGTATAAAAAAAAGCATAGTTCCTTTAAGAAAAAATATGTAATTTGCAACACGCATCTGCATACTTTTTCTTAAAAGCAACTGTCTTTTTTTCATATCAATTGATTCGTCTCATTATTCTGTGCATAAAAGTATTAAGGTAACATTACCGCAAACTTAATGTTTTACAAGATATTTTGTATTTTATGTCAAAATACTAGAACCTTCAAGCCTTATAATTCCAAAAGTTCTTAATAAAAAAATATTTTCTTATAGTGTTTTGGAAAGCCCTTGAGATAAGCTACAAGAATATGTAATAAAAAGTAGGTGGTTCTATTTAAAAAATTGAAGGTGACCTTTACGTGACCTTCAAGCAACTATTTAAGGTGAAACTAATGACACCATCTTATGTACCCCTTAAAACCATACAACTTTGGTCTGGAACATTTTTTCCAATTTCTTTTACTTTAAAGGAGGGTCCACATTATCGAGCAAAACCGCGAGCCGAACTTCGCCGCGAACCGATCATGCGTCCACATTATCGAGCCGAACTTTGTCGGCTCGACAATGTGGGTTCGCGGCGAAGTTCGGCTCGCGGTTCTGCTCAATAATGTGGACCCTCCTTAAGAGATATTCAGCTGAATCACTTAAAATGATACACCCTGTATATACATATATGGGACAATCCACGTCACTTTTACCCCCGCTCTTTCCAAAATTGGTATGGACGGATTTTAATGACTAAGGGCGGAAAATGTTCGTCTTGAAAAGAGCTTTCAAAAGGCGTGTAGCATATATGCGCAATTCAACATGGCGTCATAGTTATGGCTGCTTAAAGGGATAAATTCGAAATTTCAGATTCAACATGACGCCATGTTGAATTGCGCATATATGCCACACGCCTTTCGAAAGCTCTTTTCAAGATGAACATTTTCCGCCCTTAGTCGTTAAAATCCGTCCATACCAATTTTGAACAGAGGAGGAGTAAAAGTGACGTGGATTGTCCCGCATATATGTATGTGTATATATATATATATATGTGTGTGTGTGTGTGTGTGTGTGTGTGTGTGTGTGTGTGTGTGTGTGTGTGTGTGTGTGTGTGCGTGTGTGTGCGTGTGTGTGCGTGTGTGTGTGTGTGTGTGTGTGTGTGTGTGTGTGTGTGTGTGTGTGTGTGTGTGTGTGTGTGTGTGTGTGTGTGTGTGTGTGTGTGTGTGTGTGCGTGCGTGCGTGCGTGCGTGCGTGCGTGCGTGCGTGCGTGCGTGCGTGCGTGCGTGCGTGTGTGTGTGTGTGTGTGTGTGTGTGTGTGTGTGTGTGTGTGTGTGTGTGTGTGTGTACATAGGCACATATACTAGTATCGAGAACCAACTCAAGTTCCTTGTAGAACCTAGGGAACTAGCAGCGACCGGTAGAGACTGCCGTGTGCTTGTTAGAACTCTCCGCTCCGCGCGTAGCCTAGTAATTCTTGTTGCAAATATCTCAAATAATATGAGATATTTCAAAAAATTCATAAAAACATTTTTTGTAGATATTTGTCTGCTCTACAACTTTGATTTCTACAAAAATTTCAAAATTCATCGTATTTGTGGAGAAAAACGAATTTGTTTATAAATTGTTAATAAAAAACATACTTAGGGATAGCGGAAAATGGCGGAATTTGAATATGTTGTTCAGTATATTTTTCTGAACACAATGACGTAATAAAACCTTGTGTTGCAATTTTTTCTAAGTACCCCCCTTTTTTCCGTATTTTGACTGGACTATTCCCTCAAGTTTCGTGGAATCTGGTTTAGGTTGTGCACCGCTAATCCCATTTTACTTTTGATTATCGTTTCAAGCTCAGACGTAATAGCAAAGTATCTCTCCTCAAAAGAACGTCTTTCTTCGTTATGATTCCTTGCATCGTTCGGACTAACCTCTCTTTCTTCTATCTCTGTTTGTATTCTGTCGAAGTTGTCCCACGTCTCGTTGAATTTCTACAGCCGTTGTAGCCCAGTAAAATGACAAAATTTGGAAGAAATAATACTGAGTGGGCTGAAACTTTGTAAACAGGGTTGTTGTAGGGTACTATTTAACATATTAAAAGTCCCCATGTGTAGACGCTACGTTTCGGGCAGGGGAGGGTCCAAAAGGTCCAAAAAACCAGTTTTTCGCAAATAACTCGGAAAATATCAACTTTACGGAAATTTATGTAGATGTAAAAATTGTAGCTTACAAAATTCCGCACAATTACATTTTTTTATTCAAGTCTGTACGACCAAATAGAGCAGAGATAGAATTTTTTTAATCACCGGTAGTTTTGCGACGCAACGAAAACGCGTACGCGCGTCGCGCATTTTTCGCTAATATCTCGAAAATGGACCCTCGAATCGAGAAATTTTTAAATAAAAGTTGCAGAGAATCTAATTACAAACAATTTCGTTTTTTATTCATTTCTCTACAGTCCAAATTCGCCGAGTTATTAATTAAAAAACAATTTTTTTTATGTTGATAGTGGATGTTTTGCATGTAAAAATCAGTATTAACTCTGAAAGTATAGGTTGTACACATATAGTATGTATAAAAGTTAAAGAGAATAAAATTTTGAACATGTTGATGTATACATGAATTTATTTTGGTAAAGATAGCTTGAAGTTAAGAGCAAAAAACATGAAAAAATGTCATTTTTTAGTGCATTTTGGAAAATAACTTTTTCTGATTGGTTGGAGGCAGTAATGTTATGTATTTTTCTTGAATATATTTTAATTATCATTAAAATGAGACATTGTAGATTTTTTTTCATTAAAACGTTGATGAGTTACAGGCGTTTAAATATTGAAGAAAAAAAATCAATTTTTGTTAAATTAACATTTTAGTCCAAAAATATGTGGATAATAATTTTTCAAAAATTAATTTCACCTTGTTTTCATTACTTCATATATATATATAAACGTGCTGGAGTAATATAAGTCCTTTGCAAAGTATGTTTTATTTAAAAAGAAGTTCATGAATATTGCTGTATTCTTGATAAATTGTGGAAAAAATTGCATTATCATTCCTTTTTTTGTAAATATCTTTGTTTCTATTAACTTTACGAAAAAACTTCAAGAGACCGAAACTAAAGCTGACAAAATTTTTTATAAAATAGAGTTTATGACATGTAATTTTGAATGCATCGTGATGGGAAACTGGCGTTCCAAAAGACAGGTAAGTTTACGTATGTAGCAGATCATCACTATGAGTCGCCTGAATTGATGAAAAAACGTCCTTAACAATTTTTCTGTACTTATTGAAGTGTCAGAAGTTATTCTTGGGGTCTTTCTGAATCGTTTGGTACTAGGCCGATATTTTTAGGACCGATAGTACGTAGGTACTAAAGATTGAGAAGGGTCCGAAGCCGGTATGCGGCGCGCGGCGCGGCTACATCGGCGCAGTCGTGCAAGGCAGTTTACAGTGTTGCAGCAGCTGAAATAACTGCTTAATAAATTTTTGCGGCTAGATTATCTAGGAACACTGTGAATTACATGTGTGAATTACTACGCAAAACTACCGGTGTTTAAAAAAATTATATCTCTGTTCGATTTGGTCGTACAGACTTGAATAAAAAACGAAATTGTGCGGAATTTTGTAAGCTACAATTTTTATATCTACATAAATTTCCGTAAAATTGATATTTTCCGAGTTATTTGCGAAAAACTGGTTTTTTGGACCTTTTGGACCCTCCCCTGCCCGCAACGTAGCGTCTACACATGGGGACTTTTAATATGTTAAATAGTACCCCAAAACAAGCCTGTTTACAAAGTTTCAGCCCACTCAGTATTATTTCCTTCAAATCGACAAATTTCGAGTCATTTTACTGGGCTATTGCAGCTCGGCAATTGACGTATTTTGCACGTCTAATCCATCTAGATACGAACTAAACCTTGTGCATTGAGATTTTATCTGCGCTCGTTTTCCCTTCAACGATCTCATGCTAGGGGCTCCCGCACCCACCTCATGGTGTGCATCTCCTCCCTCTGCCATGCCGACCTACGATCTCTAGGAGGCAAGGTTATGATTCGCTGCGTGCGACTACGTACTGAATTGCGATCTTTTTATCTACTTATCGACTTATTGACTCTCGTAATGGCTGATCGACTACGTCCTGCCTCATGCGATATCCGGTACAATGAAAAATGGCGAATCTCTCGCTTGCGCGCCTTAACTACGCACGTAATTCTACAGACGAACGAGAATGGCTTTTATGGATGAACAAGATTGGCTGCGCCTTGCGGTTACTTATCGTTTGCCCGATAGCGGCCCAAAAATGACATTCAGAACTCAATGCCTCTACGCATCTCGTATTAGCTCGACACAATACCTTGAGTTGTCCTTTCTCGCCCAAGCCTTTGTACAATTCTCAATCCTCGATCCAGATCCGGCTCGAAGGACCAAATGTTATAACTCTCGATGGTAGAGCTTGTGCAATGCACTTATTCGTCGTGATAGTGAGTTTCTTTTGATTAAAGTGGACTGTATACTTTTTACTGAAATCTTTTACTGTTTTTTCGTCTGTACAAGAGCTTCGTCCGATCGCAATTGCCCAACACAACAGCTTCGCTTAACGGCGGAATCGCGCACTTACTAACTATCGCCGCAACGGCACTAGCGGCACACATGTCGCCTAATCGCGGTGCCTTTAAATCTCTCGATATATAAAAATTCTTAAAGATACACTCTACGCTCTAACAATTCGCTTCTCGGGCTTTACAAGAGACGGTCATAACCAAGTTTATATTTTTGTTCAATTTTTGTTCACCGACCGCTTACACAATTTTTAACTATGACTCAAATATTTCTGTAATTTTGACGCACAATGTTCTATATAAGTTTGATATTTATTGTTACTTTGTATCAAATTTTATTAATTTGCATAGTAGCATGCGTTAATTACCGGTAACTTGTGTTGTTCCAGCATTGTTAAATTAACTTGATAAGGACCCAAAGTAAGGGTTGAAAGTGTTGAAACGTCGTTATATCAATAAATTACTGCCAGTCACGCCGATTCACACGTCTTGTTTTAATATAAATTATATTAATATAAATTATATTAATATACAAACCTCTTACTAACTGAACCAATTTCATGATCTGAGATTTTAATTTATCATAAAACAATTCCATTGCAAAAGGTGTTCGACCAATCAAATAATTTTGCACCTCAAGACTCCAATAGACTTGTGAAACGCAGAGAACAACCATGCCAGGCCAAACAAGTACCCATATCTCTCGCTCATTTGTCTCATAGTCTAAATAACTTAAATAAATTTCTTCTCTTACTGATCTCACCATCTGTTCCTCAACCTAGCAAGCATTATATTTATGAAATTTATCATACAGTAATAAAGTAATAAAATAATAATAAAATAATTTAAAAATATTTTAATGGATTCATAATTCAGAACTTCTCTGTTTTTATCTTTTTCAAATCTTTTTTGAATAATGTTTTAATGAATACTTAAGATAGTTAGTCCGTGACAATATAATTTACACACACAAAATTTCATACTTTAAAGTATCAATGTGAAAACATCTGACTATTTGCGGTTACAGGCTGAAAACTTTTGGATAGTTCTGTCCCTCCCACAAAAAACAAAAGACTATTCTTTCATTTTTCAGTAAAATTCCATAAAAAGTTACATCTCACCAATTTTATCGTTACTTAAATATTGTTTCAAACTCGAAGAACCAGACACTCATCTGTGTCAGAAGCCAGACTAGCTTCAATGCGGTGCGGGTTAGGGAGGTTCGCGCTCCGTTTAGGTGCGCGGTAGGATTGTAGGATCGCGGAACGGGCAAGTTCAGTCAGTTTGAGTCTTGTTAATTGTACTGTGAAAGAAGTCTTTATTTGCTGAGGTGTCACAAACATGGTTCACGTAAACACCACATTGCTGGCACTTGTTATGCGAATGGCCGTGTCGAACGGTGACACGGCGGATTTACACCAACATGGCCGATCACGGCGCACGGCGCACGAGGCGCTTACAGGAATGATCGCGGAATGTCTTGCACGCGGTAGAACGGCCGACCGCGGCAGCTTATACGCACAACGTGGTATCTGAGTTTCTCTCGCGAGGGAGGACGGCCGATACGGCGCAGATCACTCGCAACTCGCAAGATTGTACTTAAACTCTCGCGAAGGGTGACGGCCGAGCGCGGCGCAGATCACTCGCAATCGGCGAGATTGCACTTGAGCTTTGAACTATCGCGAGAGGTGACGGCTGAAGGCAGCGCAGATCACTCGCGACCCGCGAAGTTGCACTTGTCTCTCGCGAGGGATGACGGCCGAGCACGACGCAGATCATTCGCAGCTCGCGAGATAGAACGATTCTCGCGAGGGGTGACGGCCGATCACGGAGCAGATCACTCGTCACTCGCGAGACTGAATACGGCCGAACACGGCGCTTAACTTTCAAACGGAGAGCACTTAGATGCGTCTCAAAACGTACCGTCCGGTGCGAGACAACGGATTGGCTGAGTCGACGCGGTAAACCACGCTATCGCGCGACGAGCGGGTGTCATTTACGACACGCGGATGGTAGGCTTATGGCGGATATCTTGTCGCGACGCGAGCGGAGAATCTTGTCGCGGTACGAGCGCGGATCTCGTGTCGACGCGAGCGGAAATGTTGTCGCGGCACGAGCTGAGATCCTGTCGGCGCGAGCGGAGATCTTGTCGCGGAGCGAGCGGAGACCTTGTCGCGTGGCCCACCACCAGGTTCGACGTTTTCTTCGCGGATGTAGACACGTGTGGTTCACCGGCCGGCTACAGACGTACTCTCTTGCGCTTCCGGCGGCGCCGCGACGCGAGGATGATGAACCATGCCAATCGATTTCGATAGATATGCGGGTCGATGTGCGAACGCTCGCTAAATTTGATTGGTCGCGAAGCGCTCCTGGAATTGCGCATGCCAAGGGAACGGGCTTGGAAAAATTAGCGGGGAAAGAAGACCCTGTTGAGCTTGACTCTAGTCTGGCACTGTAAGGAGACATGAGAGGTGTAGCATAAGTGGGAGATGGCAACATCGCCGGTGAAATACCACTACTTTCATCGTTTCCTTACTTACTCGGTTAGGCGGAGCGCGTGCCCCGAGGGCTTCGTGCCCCGGCGGTCACGGTGTTCTAGAGCCAAGCGTGTCAGAGTGGCGTGAGAACGGGATCGCGATAGCGCTTCCTCATCCGTCGCGAAGGGCTCGCCGTGCGCGTGAACTCGCCCAATCCGGAACAAATATATTGTAAGAGAGATCTTTCTGAGTAATTCTACGCAAAAAAAGTGGGGGGCGGTATTAGTTTAGAAGATGAAATAAATTGAAGTTTGACATTGTATATGCTGTAATAATGTTATATTTTTTCAGTACTAAGAGAAGTAATTTGTTGATATGTGTGTATAGACAGTACATATATAGGCGGAGAAAGGGCTACTGCTCCTCCCCCACAAGTAGGGATGAGTAGGGGTGGACCTCGGTTTGCGTGAAGTCATGTATATTTTGTATACAATCGATTTCACTGACTTATTATTACCATTAACGAGGCTGAGAAATTCGTATAGTTGCATGGTGAAATCTTCTAACGAATTGTGCAAAATCGGTCAATTCGATCTGTATATATACTTTTCAATATATTAACTATTCTCTGCTTTAACAAATTGTTTCTGTTACAGATATTAAGCATTTCCACACGATGCAAAAGGAAAGAAGAAGGGTTTTTAACTTTCCACGCGTATCAAGGTCCACCCCCACCCATCCCTGCTTGCGGGGACTATCACTCCTCCCCCGCTTACGTGTACTGTCTATACATATTCTTCTTCTTCTTCTTAGTCGTACACTCTTGACAGAGTGGTCGTGGTTATGAACTTTTCTTTTTTTTACATTGTTTCCGCCAAAGTTCTTGCAATTTGCCTCCATCTGTCTCTGTTTGTGGCATTGCGGGAACATTCTGTGATAGAGCATTTTGTTGCCAATTTTATGAGATCAGTTCATCTAGTCGGGGATCGGCCGCGTGGGCGTTTGCCTTCCACTCTGCCCTGTACTGCCAGGCGCTGCATGGAATCTTCATTACGTGTGATGTGTCCGAAGTATTTCAAGACCCGTAGCCGAACTGTCGATGAGAGCCTATGTTGTATGTTAAGCTCTTTTAATATGGAGGCGTTGGTACGTTGCTCGGTCTATTTTATCCTCAGGAGACGTCGCCAGCACCACATTTTTAAAGCGTCTATTTTTCTGTGGACTTGTCGTCAAATCGTCCATGTTTCAGCTCCGTAAAGGAAGATGGGGAAGACAAGACATTTCATTAGGCGGACCTTTGTGTTTTTGGTTATTTTTGGGTCTTTCCAGATTTTTGTAAGTTTGTCAACTGCCGACCTAGTCATGGCACAAAGTCTTTTAATTTCTTCCTCGCATTCTCCTTTATTGGTGATCATGGAGCCAAGGTAGGTGTAGCTGTGTACAACTTCACAATTGGCTATACTTCTAACATCAGGTCTGTTATCAGCCATCCGATCCACAATCTTCATCTTGGTTTTGTCTCTGTTGATCGCGAGACCAAAGTTGAGGCTTATTCTTTCCAGGAGTTGAAAGAGGTTTAGTATGTCTTCCTCAGTTGATGCCAGAAGAGTGGTATCGTCAGCACATCGCAAGTTAGATATCAGCCGTCCACCCACGGATACACCTTTATCCCATTCCTCTAGGGCAATTCGCATGATATATTCCGTGTAAATATTGAATAATAAAAGTGAGAGGATACATCCCTGCCGAACCCCAGCACGAACCTCGAAGTCTCCGGAATCGATTCCATCTACCCAGACTGCCGCTGTACTCCCTACGTACAGTTTCTTTATGATGTGTACCAGGTGATATGGCACGCTCATTTTTGTGAGAACTTCCCTTAATTTGTTCCATTTTACAGTGTCAAAAGCTTTCCGAAAGTCAACGAAGCATATGTATAGTTGGTTGTTGAATTCTCTGGCCTTCTCTATGATTTGTCTCAGTATGTGCATTTGCTCTCGCGTTCCTCTTCCCTTTACAAAGCCAGCTTGTTCGGGTGCGATTTCTCGATTCAGGTACGCTTGCAGCCTAGTATTCAGAATGTGCAGTAGTACTTTGCTGGCATAGGATATAAGGGCAATCGTTCTGTAGTTGTTACATTTTGTGGTTGAGCCCTTTTTATGTAGTGGGATGAACAAGGAGTGACACCAGTTTTTAGGCCATTCACCGGTATCCCATATCTGAGAACAGATGATGTGCAGAATATCCACTCCAAATTCTCCCATATCCCTGATTACCTCGATGGGTATTTTATCCGTTCCTACTGCCTTGTCTTCCTTTAGGTGTTTAATTGCAGCTCGTATTTCGTCTCTCAAAATACCGGGTTCCCGTTCAGAGTCTGCAGTAATTGAAATGTGGTCGGATGCATCGTAAGTATCAGCAAATAGAGTCACGCAGTACTTCCGCCAGACCTCCACAATTTTTTTAATCTCTGTAACGCAGTTACCTTCAGAGTTCTCTATGGCCCAGTTTTTCGGCTTTAATTGTCTGGCAGACGATTCCGAGTCTCGACATCGAACTCGCGAAACTCATGTTCGACCGTTAGACGCCGTGCCGTCGTAAGCGGTGAGATCCCGACGACGGGCAGAGGCGCCGTACAGCAAATCGGGCTCGTGCGACGACCGGCCCGCGAGGGGACCGGCCGCCTAGTAAGTGTGTCACATTGTTTTGAGCCTTTCGACTCACGAGACTCCTAGAAATGGTTCTAATCTTCATGTATAGGTCCTTAGTTTCAAACCTTTGAGCGTTGTACTCTAACTCTTCGCAGATATTTTGCAAGGCTAGGTTCTTATTTTTACGACAAGCAGCCTGTATTTTACAATTCCCAAGTGCTGTCGGACATCCAGTGTTTGTGCTTGGTTGCAGTTATCTTGGGCTGAGATTTCGACACGGAGTCTTTTATAAACTTTTTGGCCGATTGCCATATGTAATCTGGATTTTCATCTTGTGTCTCATTTAACCATCTTGGTGTTTCTTTCTGCAGTACCTCTATGAATGAATCTTTGTCTGTTATTTTCATTCGTTTGTTTGTCTTCTTGCTTATGGGTTTGCGTAGCTTTAGTTTAATATTGCATATTAAGAGTTCATGGTCAGAGAGGCAATCGGCATAATGGTCATACCGTTCTCGGTAGCAAACTGTAGAAGACGGTTACCTCTATCGTTCCTAGTGCCCAACCCATAATTTTCAATTGTGTTGGGCAAATTCATATCCATGCTGGTATCCCCTATTTTCGCATTAAAGTCACCGAGTACGATTAGAAGTTTTTTCTTAGGGATCTTCTTTATGGATGTTTCTAGTTGATTGTAAAAACGTTCCACCACTTTGTCTTCTGCGGTGCTTGTGGGAGCGTAGGCTAATATGATGTTGAGCGGAATCGGATATGCACTGAGTTTGATGGATATTAATCTTTCGTTAATCGGATTATAGCCTAAGACAGATTTGTTCCATTGTTTTGGTATAGCTATAGCCACTCCAGCAAATCCGTTGGTTTCATTTCCCGAGAAATAGAAGGTGTGTTTCTCCGTGTCAAAATGGCCATTCCTTTTCCAGTGGGTCTCGCTTATACCCGTAATTGTGGTGTTACATCGTTCAAGCTCTCGCTCCAGTATGTCGAGTTTACCATCCTGGTGGAGTCCCCGTACGTTCCATGTGCCTACGCGGATCTTCTTGCGTAGTTGTATGTTCCTTCCAATAGCATAGTTTCCACGGGGTGCCTGGTCGCCTGCACTCCCTTAGCCGGTGACCCATTTCATTATACATATATGTCAGCAAATTACTTCTCTTAGAACTAATGTGACTTTATAATCAAGAGACTCAGTAGTGTCTCGCGCCAAGTACGCGCGGAGCGAGACGCACCGAGACTTTTACGCGAACGCACGAGTTGCGAGTACCCAAGATTTTGAGATCTCAATAACAAGTGAACGGCCCAGCAAACGCAAAAGGATTAAAAGATATTAAAATTTTTTAATACCTTTGAATCCCTTTTTTGGCGAAATTAGATGAAATTAGATGGGATTCGAAATGAGATGGTCCAATCCCATGGAATCCAAAAAAGAAATTTTCAATTCCATTTAATCCTATGAAATCCGTAAAGGTTATGGAATTGCATGGCTTTAGATGGTTTAGGAAACGTCTCGCGCCTCCGTTGGGCGACCAAGCGCCGTTGTTCGTCGGTGAGCTTTTGTGTATTCCTAAGGGCATTACACGCACTACTGCCGACGGGCAATTAGCCCGAAAATGAGATTTGTAAGATCTGTCAGGCACCGTAGGGGGTCTCTTTACATAGCGGTCGAGATGAAACTTTGAACTCGAAAAGATGCCCCGGCGATGCGACGCCTAGCGGCGTCGACGCGAACTGCCGGTAATGTCTCGAGTACCCGAGATCACGGTAGTGTCTCGCGCCAAGTACAGAAGCGAGACCGCACCATGACTCTTTTACACGACTAAGTACATGTGACAGGAATTATAGTACATAGTTTACGTTTACGTGAGTATTACTTTTGTAGTAACTTATACGATATTATTGTAGTTACTATAAAATCTCTCGTTTACGCGGAGGAATTATCGTATCGTAAGTTGCTACAGAAGTAACGCTCGCGTAAACGTATGTAAGCGGCAAATTGTGACGGCTAGAATGTCAAGTAAATAGAGTAAGAAAACTAATTTATCGGCGCGGTGATTATAAAAATTTGACAGTTTGTGAGAAGTGACGTAGGATAGTCGGCGCTAGCAGCGAATGAGAGAGAAATATGATTTTGTAGTTTGAAGTAGAGAGTCGCGAAGTAGCCAGCATGAGGATAACACGTATTAGAGAGTAAGAGAGTAAGGAAGAAGCCAGTGCGAGAATGGCACGTATTATTAGAAACGAATATTGTATTTGATTTTCTGACGACAAAGAGAATAGTAGAACTGTGTATATTTATTGAAACTGGGTATTTATTGAAGCTGTGAATTGATTGAGAACAAATATCACCAGAGAAATTGTATTTGACATTTTGGTTTTGAATATATATATATATATATATATATATATATATATCCTGACAATAAAGTATTCTTATTAAGGGGATCCTATAGTGGCAGTAGTTACCGACATTTCTTAATTAAAAAAAATCTTTAAATTGGCTTTACAGAATTACAAAATTCTTGTACAGAATTAAAGTACGCACAAAAATCTAGTGCAGGACACATAATTTCATATCAAAAACAAAAAAAATTAAAAATTTGGCACATACAGCTGTCACCTGTTGACAATATTTGCTTAAACAAAAATACTGCAGTTTATATTACAAAATGATTGACTCAATTGCACTAGGGACAACATGTAGGAACAATATCGTGCAAATAGAACTAAGATTCAAAGCCTAAAAAAAAGGATTTTCACTAACGCAGCTTTATTAATGCAAAGGTACATGCAGGTTGATAGCCCTGGTAACCATCTCCGATAGAAAACGATTAAAAACGGATATATCTGTATCGTTTTTAATAGTATCTTATCGATTCTATCGTTGCATATTTAGAAGACAGATAAAACATTAATCGAATCAAATCGGTTTCTATCGTTTTAGATCCGAATAAGGAAATAACTATACAAATTTTATAGTTATGAATAATTTTCTATATGTACAATTATTGCCCGTCTGAATCAATCGTATATACACGATATAGTATATATCGTTACTTATGGTAATAATTTTACCGTATGCATTAATACAGATATATAAGAATAAAACGATAGACATCTCGTCGATATTTATACGACTTAACCGAACCGATACATCTATCGTTTCTTATCAGGATTTTCTGACATACAACTTATCATCTTCTTTACGACAGCAAATCGGTTCGTTTTCTATCGTATATCAATGATATAAATTGAATCTGCATCAACCAAATCGGCGATTAATTTGCGACAATACCGCTAGGCCGCGCATAATGGAAAGCGCTTTTCGTATTTAAAATACATCCAGTCATAATATATAAGCAGAACCCCTGCGAGGCGAAAAGCAGAGAAATCCACCCAAGGAGCGCCAATGCGCGTAAAATGCGCTTTGAATGTACATTGAAATTTGCATTAAATGCGGATTGTAAATGCACATTTAAAGCGCATATTTGTCCCGCGTTAAATACGCATTTAATGCACATTATAGCAGTGCATATTTGTCGCGCATTAAATACGCATTTAATGCACATTATGGCAGCGCATATCAAAAAGCACCTACGCTCATTGATCGAGTAGGCTCAATCGGACAATCAGTAAACTCTGTATTATAATGGAATGCTCACTGCAATGTTTAGAAGCTGGGGACGAAGAAAAAAGGGATAGATTGGTCAGTGTCCGTTTCTTTCTCTGTTTAGATAGAGAAAGCTTCTAAACATTGCAGTGAGCATTCCATTATAGTACCGAGTTCACTGTGGACAACCAAAACTCCACTAGCTTGCTTACTCTATAGGAGATCTAAGGGTTTACACGTGCATCTATACGTTGATGTTTTCTTTTTTGACAGAAATAAAAACAAAGATAGTTAGTGGAATCATTTATGTATTTAAAATTCAATTTGTATAAAATTAATTCATATAAAAAACTGAAAAACTAAAATGAAATTTTCATACTAAAAAAATTTTGTGCTAAGCAAGAGCTGTACATAATTGTTAATGATTAAATGGACAATTATAGCTGAAAATTATGGTTACATGAGTAATACGTAGCTTATAACAAATCTTAGAACTTATCTTTGGAAAAAATTATCACTTGTAAAAGGCTTATCTGCTACCAATAAGAAAAAGAGACCTACTCTTATTCATTTTAATCACAAGTATAGGTATACTTTTAGTCAAAACTATCAATATTAAAACTATGCTAATATGTGTATACGTGGTCTGTTTAAAAAGTCATAAGACTGAATATTTTTCTCAACAACTGGTAACACTGTAAAAACGAGACTGCAGTAGATCGGAAGTTACATTCATACTCTACCTTTCGTTAAAATTTCAATTTGATAACATCAATACATGTGATTCTACAATCATTTGTATAACTATGTTTGGGTGACGTGTCACGAAAATGGAACACAAGAAAATTGAGCATCGTTATGCAATCATATTTTGTGCCAAACTCCAGGACAATGTGAAGGAAACATTTAAGAATTTGAAACAGACAGTTTCATTATGAACTTTTTTCAAAACGTTTGCAAAAATTGAACTTTCAATATTTTTATTTGGTTCTAGTTCACACGATAGCCACACATCCACAGATTAAGAGGAATTTTTTTTTTAAGATGAACTGGAGATCCGGAATCGTGGGTACCGTTTTTTTAATACAGCTGTCGTCGGGGCGCTCTACAGCGGATTCTTGGCCATATATCAACTTGGAAAAATTTCTAAATACTCTTCAAATATCAATAAATATGATGTAAAAGTTTCAAAAAAAGTGTATTTTTATAATTCCTTACAAAAAATTCCCCCCAAAAAACAGCCTCTTGACCAGATGACCCCCTTAAGCGGCCCATCCACGTCACGTACGAGTTTGGCTTGCAAGTTCGGCTCGGCTCTGTTTCTATTTGTTCGTGGGTAAGATGTCACGAGCCGGACTCGGCGTCAAACGAGCCAAGTTCACACATTTTTCTTTCATGTGTAGTGAAAAAGAGTCCGACTCGCAAATCAAGCTCGCCGAGCCGAACTTGCGAGCTAAACTCGTACGTGGATGGGCCGTTTAACTGTAAATTCTAACCTTTTTTTCAACCGGCTTCATGTCTGCTTTGATCAACTTAACTTCTTTTTTCTTTTTGGCACGTCTTTGGGAGAAGGTGTTAATGCGGTCAGCTGTTCGATGCAATAACCTATAAACCGCCGACTAATGAACCGTTCTGTCGCAATGCCGCTACTGACTCTGGCTAAAAACATCGCGCGGCCCATGGCGCGGCCTAACGGCCTGACGGCGTTTCTCCCCTCTACACACACAAAAGACGCATGCGTGATACGAGCCTTGTTTCTTGAATTCATTCGTAAGAGAAACATATGCCAAAATTCTGATTTTCAGAAACGTTGCATTTGTTGATTGGTTAAAAGTTATGCGATAGCCAATCGACTTGCAACTTTTTTGTAAGAACAATTTAAGGTCCACAAGTCTGAAATCCTAATATTCCTGATGACTATAATATATATCTCAAAGTGTGTGAAATTACAAAATATACAAAATTAAAAAAACTTGAAAATTTAAATGTTTTACAATGAGTCAAAAGCTACTCATTTAATTATTTTATAAAACCCGTCATTTATTTAACCAAATGCTCAATTTGCATTAATTACGCATTAAATACGCATTTGAATGCGCGCATTTTGAACACACAATTAATGTGGTTTTGGAGCCAATGCAATTGTACGCGCATTAAAAGCACGTTAAACGCGCATTGGCGCTCTTTGGGCAGTATCGTAAAGCGGGGAGCACACACTTCTGCAAACGCATAATGCGTAAGCATAAGAAAATTGATTGGTCCATACACATGTGT